>NC_057814.1:614677271-614977271 GCF_018294505.1 Triticum aestivum
GAAATTTTTTGAAATTACTACATTCCCTAACATCAAAGGCGTGCACGAAATATGGGCTTTAGATGTCATAATCCAGTTGGGGAACGTAGTAATTTCAAAAAATTCCTACGCACACGCAAGATCATGGTGATGCATAGCAACGAGAGGGGAGAGTGTTGTCTACGTACCCTCGTAGACCGTAAGCGGAAGCGTTATGACAACACCGTTGATGTAGTCGTAGGTCTTCACGATCGACCGATCCTAGCACAGAAGGTACGACACCTCCGCGATCTGCACACGTTCGGCTCGGTGACGTCCCACGAACTCACGATCCAGCAGAGTGTCGGGGAAGAGCTTCATCAGCACGACGGCGTGATGACGGTGATGATGAAGCTACCGGTGCAGGGCTTCGCCTAAGCACTACGGCGATATGACCGAGGTGGATTATGGTGGAGTGGGGCACCGCACACGGCTAAGAGATCAATGATCAACTTGTGTGTCTATGGGGTGCCCCCTCCCCCCTATACAAAGGAGTGGAGGAGGGGGAGGGGGCCGGCCTCCTAGGCGCGCCCCAAGGGGAGTCCTACTCCCATCGGGAGTAGGATTCCCCCCTTTCCCTGTTGGAAATATGCCCTAGAGGCAATAATAAATGGTTATTATTATATTTCTTTGTTCATGATAATTGTCTATTGTTCATGCTATAATTGTGTTATCCGGAAATCATAATACGTGTGTGAATACATAGAACACAACGTGTCCCTAGTAAGCCTCTAGTTGACTAACTCGTTGATCAAAAGATAGTCATGGTTTCCTGACTATGGACATTGGATGTCATTGATAACAGGATCACATCATTAGGCGAATGATGTGATGGACAAGACCCAATCGTAAGCATAGCATAAAAGATCGTGTAGTTCGTTTGCTAGAGCTTTTCCAATGACAAGTATCTTTTCCTTAGACCATGAGATCGTGTAACTCCCGGATGCCGTAGGAGTGCTTTGGGTGTACCCAACGTCACAACGTAACTGGGTGACTATAAAGGTACACTACGGGTATCTCTGAAAGTGTCTGTTGGGTTGACACGGATCGAGACTGGGATTTGTCACTCCGTATGACGGAGAGGTATCTCTGGGCCCACTCGGTAATGCATAATCATAATGAGCTCAATGTGACTAAGGAGTTAGCCACGGGATCATGCATTACCGTACGAGTAAAGAGACTTGCCGGTAACGAGATTGAACAAGGTATTGGGATACCGACGATCGAATCTCGGGCAAGTAACATACCGATTGACAAAGGGAATTGTATACGGGATTGATTGAATCCTCGACATCGTGGTTCATCCGATGAGATCATCATGGAAAATGTGGGAGCCAACATGGGTATCCAGATCCCGCTGTTGGTTATTGACTGGAGAGGCGTCTCGGTCATGTCTGCATGTCTCCCGAACCGGTAGGGTCTACACACTTAAGGTTCGGTGACGCTAGGGTTGTAGAGATATTAGTATGCGGAAACCCGAAAGTTGTTCGGAGTCCCGGATGAGATCCCGGACGTCACGAGGAGTTCCGGAATGGTCCGGATGTGAAGAATTATATATGGGAAGTCAAGTTTCGGCCACCGGGAAAGTTTCGGGGGTTATCGGTATTGTACCGGGACCACGGGAAGGGTCCCGGGGGTCCACCGGGTGGGGCCACCTATCCCGGAGGGCCCCATGGGCTGAAGTGGGAGGGGAACCAGCCCTTAGTGGGCTGGGGCGCCCCCCCATCGGCCTCCCCCTGCGCCTAGGGTTGGAAACCCTAGGGGTGGGGGGCGCCCCACTTGCCTTGGGGGCAAGTTTCCCCCCTGGCCGCCGCCCCCCTTGTAGATGGGATCCAGGGCCGGCGCCCGCCCTCCCAGGGGCCTATATATAGTGGGGGGAGGGCAGCAGTACCACAGCCCCTGTTCTCTCCCTCTCCCCCTGCAACACATCTCCCTCTCGCAGAAGCTTGGCGAAGCCCTGCCGAGATCCCCGCTACTTCCACCACCACGCCGTCGTGCTGCTGGATCTCCATCAACCTCTCCTTCGCCTTGCTGGATCAAGAAGGAGGAGACGTCGCTGCTCCGTACGTGTGTTGAACGCGGAGGTGCCGTCCGTTCGGCACTCGGTCATCGGTGATTTGGATCACGGCGAGTACGACTCCATCAACCCCGTTCATTGGAACGCTTCCGCTCGCGATCTACAAGGGTATGTAGATGCACTCGTTTCCCCTCGTTGCTAGTATACTCCATAGATGGATCTTGGTGATGCGTAGGTAATTTTAAAATTCTGCAACGATCCCCAACATTCCCTAGTTGGATTAGGAGAGAAGGAAGGGGGAGGAAGGAGGAAGGAAGGGGGGGCGGCCCCCCTCGCAATTCGGATTGGGCATGGAGGGCGCCCCCTCCTTTGCTCCCTTCTCCTCTCTCCCACTATGGCCCAATAAGGCCCATAGACCTCCCGAGGGGTTCCGGTAACCTCCCGGTACTCCGGTAAATGCCCGATCTCACCCAGAACCATTCCGATGTCCAAATATAGTCGTCCAATATATCGATCTTTATGTCTCGACCATTTCGAGACTCCTCGTCATGTCCGTGATCATATCCGGGACTCCGAAATACCTTCGGTACATCAAAACACATAAACTCATAATACGATCGTCACCGAACGTTAAATGTGCAGACCGAACGGGTTCGAGAACTATGTAGACATGACCGAGACATGTCTCCGGTCAATAACCAATAGCGGAACCTGGATGCTCATATTGGCTCCTACATATTCTACGAAGATCTTTATCGGTCGAACCGCATAACAACATACATTGTTCCCTTTGTCATGAGTATGTTACTTGCCCGAGATTCGATCGTCGGTATCTCAATACCTAGTTCAATCTCGTTACCGGCAAGTCTCTTTACTCGTTCCATAGTGCATCATCCCACAACTAACTCATTAGTCACATTGCTTGCAAGGCTTATAGTGATGTGCATTACCGAGAGGGCCCAGAGATACATCTCCGACAATCGGAGTGACAAATCCTAATCTTGATCTATGCCAACTCAACAAGTACCATCGGAGACACCTGTAGAGCACCTTTATAATCACCCACTTACGTTGTGACATTTGGTAGCACACAAAGTGTTCCTCCGGTATTCGGGAGTTGCATAATCTCATAGTTATAGGAACATGTATAAGTCATGAAGAATGCAAATAGCAATATACTAAACGATCAAGTGCTAAGCTAACGGAATGGGTCAAGTCAATCACATCATTCTCTAATGATGTGATCCCGTTAATCAAATGACAACTCATGTCTATGGCTTGGAAACTTAACCATCTTTGATTCAACGAGCTAGTCAAGTAGAGGCATCCTAGTGACACCCTGTTTGTCTATGTATTCACACATGTACTAAGTTTCCGGTTAATAAAATTCTAGCATGAATAATAAACATTTATCATGATATAAGGAAATATAAATAACAACTTTATTATTGCCTCTAGGGCATATTTCCTTCAGTCTCCCACTTTTACTAGAGTCAATAATCTAGTTCACATCGCCATGTGATTTAACATCAATAGTTCACATCTTTATGTGATTAACACCCATAGTTCACATCGCCATGTGACCAACACTCAAAAGTTTTACTAGAGTTAATAATATAGTTCACATCGCTATATGATTAACACCCAAGAGTAATAAGGTATGATCATGCTTTGCCTGTGAGAGAAATTTTTAGTCTACGGGTCTGCAATATTCAGATCCGTATGTATTTTGCAAATTTCTATGTCTATAATACTCTGCACGGAGCTACTCTAGCTAATTGCTCCCACTTTCAGTATGTATCTAGATCGAGACTTAGAGTCATCTAGATCGGTGTCAAAGCTTGCATCGGCGTAACTCTTTACTACAAACTCTTTATCACCTCCATAACCGAGAAATATTTCCTTAGTCCTCTAAGGATAATTTTGATCACTATTGTATTCCCTTGCCAAACTCAGGGCAGGGTATACAATAGGTCTGGTACACAACATGGCATACTTTATAGAACCTATGGCTGGGGCATACGGAATGACTTTCATTCTCTTTCAATCTTCTGCCGTGGTCGGAATTTGAGTCTTACTCAACTTCACACCTTGCAAAACAGGCAAGAACTCCTTCTTTGACTGTTCCATTTTGAAATACTACAAAATCTTGTCAAGGTATGTACTCATTGAAAAATCTTATCAAGCGTCTTGATCTATCTCTATAGATCTTGATGATCAATGTGTAAGCAGCTTCACCGAGGTCTTTGTTTGAAAAACTCCTTTCAAACACACCTTTATGCTTTCCAGAAAGTTCTACATCATTTCCGATCAGCAATATGTCACCCACATATAATTATCAAAAAGGCTATAGTGCTCCCACTCACTTTCTTGTAAATACAGGCTTCACCGCAAGTCTGTATAAAACTATATGCTTTGATCAACTCATCAAAGTGTATATTCCAACTCCGAGATGCTTGCACCAGTCCTTAGATGGATCGCTGGAGCTTGCACATTTTGTTAGCACTTTCAGGATTGACAAAACCTTCTGTTTGTATCATATACAACTCTTCTTCCAGAAATCCATTCAGGAATGCAGTCTTTACATCCATTTGCCAAATTTCATAATCATAAAATGCAGCAGTTGCTAACA
Organism: Triticum aestivum; assembly: GCF_018294505.1. Classification (NCBI taxonomy): domain Eukaryota; kingdom Viridiplantae; phylum Streptophyta; class Magnoliopsida; order Poales; family Poaceae; genus Triticum; species Triticum aestivum. The sequence continues at coordinate 614,681,939 of NC_057814.1, forward strand.
TGATTTGGACGGACTTAAGCATCACTACGGGTGAGAAGGTCTCATCGTAGTCAACTCCTTGAACTTGTCGAAAACCTTTCGCTACAAGTCGAGCTTTGTAGACAGTAACTTTACCGTCAGCGTCCGTCTTCCTCTTGAAGATCCTTATTTTCTATGGCTTGCCGATCATCGGGCAAGTCAACCAAAGTCCACACTTTGTTCTCATACATGGATCCCATCTCAGATTTCATGGCCTCAAGCCATTTCGCGGAATCTGGGCTCATCCTCGCTTCCTCATAGTTCGTAGGTTCGTCATGGTCAAGTAACATGACGTCCAGAACAGGATTACCGTACCACTCTGGTGCGGATCTCACTCTGGTTGACTATGAGGTTCGGTAGTAACTTGATCTGAAGTTACATGATCATCATCATTAGCTTCCTCACTAATTGGTGTAGGAGTCACAGGAACAGATTTCTGTGATGAACTACTTTCCAATAAGGTAGCAGGTATAGTTACCTCATCAAGTTCTACTTTCCTCCCACTCACTTCTTTCGAGAGAAACTCCTTCTCTAGAAAGGATCCATTCTTAGCAATGAATGTCTTGCCTTCGGATCTGTGATAGAAGGTGTACCCAACTGTCTCCTTTGGGTATCCTGTGAAGATACATTTCTCCGATTTGGGTTTGAGCTTATCAGGATGAAACTTTTTCACATAAGCATCGCAACCCGAAACTTTAAGAAACGACAACTTTGGTTTCTTGACAAACCACAGTTCATATGGTGTCGTCTCAACGGATTTAGATGGTGCCCTATTTAACGTGAACGCAGCTGTCTCTAATGCAGAACCCCAAAACGATAGTGGTAAATCGGTAAGAGACATCATAGATTGCACCATATCTAATAAAGTACGGTTACGATGTTCGGACACACCATTACGTTGTGGTGTTCCAGGTGGCGTGAGTTGCGAAACTATTCCGCATTGTTTCAAATGAAGACCAAACTCGTAACTCAAATATTCTCCTCCACGATCAGATCGTAGAAACTTTATTTTCTTGTTACGATGATTTTCCACTTCACTCTGAAATTATATGAACTTTTCAAATGTTTCAGACTTATGTTTCATCAAGTAGATATACCCATATCTGCTCAAATCATTTGTGAAGGTCAGAAAATAACGATACCCGCCGCGAGCCTCAACACTCATCGGATCGCATACATCAGTATGTATTATTTCCAATAAGTCAGTTGCTCGCTCCATTGTTCCGGAGAACGGAGTCTTAGTCATCTTGCCCATAAGGCATGGTTCGCAAGCATCAAGTGATTCATAATCAAGTGATTCCAAAATCCCATCAGCATGGAGTTTCTTCATGCGCTTTACACCAATATGACCTAAACGGCAGTGCCACAAATAAGTTGCACTATCATTATTAACTTTGCATCTTTTGGCTTCAGTTATGAATATGTGTATCACTAGGATCGAGATCCAACAAACCATTTTTATTGGGTGTATGACCATAGAAGGTTTTATTCATGTAAACAGAACAACAATTATTCTCTCACTTAAATGAATAACCGTATTGCAATAAACATGATCAAACCATATTCATGCTCAACGCAAACACCAAATAACACTTATTTAGGTTCAACACTAATCCCGAAAGTATAGGGAGTGTGCGATGATGATCATATCAATCTTGGAACTACTTCCAACACACATCGTCACCTCGCCCTGAACTAGTTTCTTGTTCATTCTGCAACTCCCGTTTTGAGTTACTACTCTTAGCAACTGAACCAGTATCAAATGCCGAGGGGATGCTATAAACACTAGTAAAGTACACATCAATAACATGTATATCCAATATGCCTTTGTTCACTTTGCCATCCGTCTTATCCGCCAAGTATCTAGGGCAGTTCCACTTCTAGTGACCATTTCCTTTGCAGTAGAAGCACTCAGTTTCAGGCTTCGGTCTAGCTTTGGGCTTCTTCACGGGAGCAGCATCTTGCTTGCCGTTCTTTTTGAAGTTCTCCTTCTTCCCTTTGCCCTTTTCTTGAAACTAGTGGTCTTGTCAACTATCAACATTTGATGCTTTTCTTGATTTCTACCTTCGTCGATCTCAGCATCACACGTTATCCCTTGCAAATTATAGTTCATCACGAAGTTCTAGTAACTTGGTGATAGTGACTAGAGAACTCTGTCAATCACTATCTTATCTGGAAGATTAACTCCCAACTTGATTCTAGTGATTGTAGTACTCAGACATTCTGAGCACATGCTCACTAGCTGAGCTATTCTCCTCCATCTTGTAGGCAAAGTACTTGTCAAAGGTCTCATTCCTTTCGACATGGGCATGAGTCTGAAATACTAATTTCAACTCTTGGAACATCTCATATGCTCCGTGGCGTTTCAAAAACGTCTTTGAAGTCCCGGTTCTAAGCCGTAAAGCATGGTGCACTAAACTATCAAGTAGTCATCATACCGAGCTTGTTAAAACGTTCATAACGTCTGCATCCGCTCCTGCAATAGTTCTGTCACCTAGCGGTGCATCAAGGACATAATTCTTTTGTGCAGCAATGAGGATAATCCTCAGATCACGGATCCAATCTGCATCATTGCTACTAACATCTTTCAACTTAGTTTTCTCTAGGAACATATCAAAAATAAAACAGGGGAGCTAAACGCGAGCTATTGATCTACAACATAGATATGCTAATACTACCAGGACTAAGATCATGATAAATTAAAGTTCCATTAATCATATTACTTAAGAACTCCCACTTAGATAGACATCCCTCTAATCATCTAAGTGATCATGTGATCCATATCAACTAAACCATGTCTGATCATCACGTGAGATGGAGTAGTTTTCAATGGTGAACATCACTATGTTGATCATATCTTCTATATGATTCACGCTCGACCTTCCGGTCTCCAGTGTTCTGAGGCCATATCTGCATATGCTAGGCTCGTCAAGTTTAACCCGAGTATTCTGCGTGTGCAAAACTGGCTTGCACACGTTGTATGTGAACGTAGAGCTTATCACACCCGATCATCACGTGGTGTCTCAGCACGAAGAACTGTCGCAACGGTGCATACTCAGGGAGAACACTTGTACCTTGAAATTTAGTGAGAGATCATCTTAATGCTACCGTTGAACTAAGCAAAATAACAAGCATAAAGGATAAACATCACATGCAATCAATATAAGTGATATGATATGGTCATCATCATCTTGTGCCTTTGATCTCCATCTCCAAAGCACCGTCATGATCACCATCGTCACCGGCGCGACACCTTGATCTCCATCGTAGCATCGTTGTCGTCTCGCCAACTATTGCTTCTACGACTATCGCTACCGCTTAGTGATAAAGTAAAGCAATTACATGGCGATTGCATTTCATACAATAAAGCAACAACCATATGGCTCCTGCCAGTTGCCGATAACTCCGTTACAAAACATGATCATCTCATACAATAAAATTTAGCATCATGTCTTGACCATATCACATCACAACATGCCCTGCAAAAACAAGTTAGACGTCCTCTACTTTGTTTTTGCAAGTTTTACGTGGCTGCTACGGGCTGAGCAAGAACCGTGCTTACCTACGCATCAAAACCACAGTGATATTTCGTCAAGTATGTGATGTTTTAACCTTCAACAAGGACCTGGTGTAGCCACATTCGATTCAACTAAAGTTGGAGAAACTGACACCCGCCAGCCCCTTGTGTGCGAAGCATGTCGGTAGAACCAGTCTCGCATAAGCGTACGCGTAATGTCGGTCCGGGCCGCTTCATCCAACAATACCGCCGAATCAAAGTATGACATGCTGGTAAGCAGTATGACTATTATCACCCACAACTCACTTGTGTTCTACTCGTACATATAACATCTACGCATAAACCTGGCTCTGATACCACAATCGGGGAACGTAGTAATTTCAAAAATTTCCTACGCACATGCAAGATGATGGTGATGCATAGCAACGAGAGGGGAGAGTGTTGCCTACGTACCCTCATAGACCGTAAGCGGAAGCGTTATGACAACGCGGTTGATGTAGTCGTCCGTCTTCACGATCGACCGATCCTAGCACCGAAGGTACGGCACCTCCGCGATCTGCACACGTTCGGCTCGGTGACGTTCCACGAACTCATGATCCAGCAGAGTGTCGGGGAAGAGCTTCATCAGCATGACGGCGTGATGACGGTGATGATGAAGCTACCGGCGCAGGGCTTTGCCTAAGCACTACGACGATATGACCAACGTGGATTATGGTGGAGGGGGGCACCGCACACGGCTAAGAGATCAATGATCAACTTGTGTGTCTATGGGGTGCCCCCCTCCCCCGTATATAAAGGAGTGGAGGAGGGGGAGGGGGCCGGCCTCCTAGGCGCGCCCCAAGGGGAGTCCTACTCCCACCGGGAGTAGGATTCCCCTCTTTCCCTAGTTGGATTAGGAGAGAAGGAAGGAGGAGGAAGGAAAGGGGGGCCGGCCCCCCTCCCAATTTGGATTGGGCTTGGGGGGGCGCCCCCTCCTTTGCTCCCTTCTCCTCTCTCCCACTATGGCCCAATAAGGCCCATATATCTCCCGGGGTGTTCCGGTAACCTCCCGGTACTCCAGTAAATGCCCGATCTCAGCCGGAACCATTCCGATGTCCAAATATAGTCGCCAATATATCGATCTTTATGTCTCGACCATTTCGAGACTCCTCGTCATGTCCGTGGTCATATCCGGGACTCCGAAATACCTTCGGTACATCAAAACACATAAACTCATAATACAATCGTCACCGAACGTTAAACGTGCGGACCCTACGGGTTCGAGAACAACGTAGACATGACCGAGACATGTCTCCGTTCAATAACCAATAGCGAAACCTGGATGCTCATATTGGATCCTACATATTCTACGAAGATCTTTATTGGTCAAACCGCATAACAACATACGTTGTTCCCTTTTTCATTGGTGTGTTACTTGCCCGAGATTCGATCGTTGGTATCTCAATACCTAGTTCAATCTCGTTACCGGCAAGTCTCTTTACTCGTTCTGTAATAAATCATCTCGCAACTAACTCATTAGTCACATTGCTTGCAAGGCTTATAGTGATGTGCATTACCGAGAGGGCCCAGAGATACCTCTCCGACAATCGGAGTGACAAATCCTAATCTTGATCTATGCCAACTCAACAAGTACCATCGGAGACACCTGTAGAGCACCTTTATAATCACCCAGTTATGTTGTGACGTTTGGTAGCACACAAAGTGTTCCTCCGGTATTCGGGAGTTGCATAATCTCATAGTTATAGGAACATGTATAAGTCATGAAGAAAGTAATAGCAATATACTAAACGATCAAGTGCTAAGCTAACGGAATGGGTCAAGTCCATCACATCATTCTCTAATGATGTGATCCCATTAATCAAATGACAACTCATGTCTATGGCTTGGAAACTTAACCATCTTTGATTCAACGAGCTAGTCAAGTAGAGGCATACTAGTGACACTCTGTTTGTCTATGTATTCACACATGTACTAAGTTTCCGGTTAATACAATTCTAACATGAATAATAAACATTTATCATGATATAAGGAAATATAAATAACAACTTTATTATTGCCTCTAGGGAATATTTCCTTCAGATCCATCTTAGGATGGTGATCCAATAACCAAAAGACTTAGTATGAAACTATCGAACATTCACTTCAAAGCAATAGGGTTGCTAGAAGTTTTGAATTCACACATGAAAGTTCATTTGTCAGTATCCCGGTTAGGAGAAACACGAGGACCAAGAAGGAATGGTGATGGTGATAAGTATTACTTGTATCAAGAGTTCTCAAGAGGTGGTGAAATTCTCACGACATTCTTGACATATAAGATGGTAATACTCCAAGGTAGAGAATAACATAAGCTGTATAGCAAGGTGCTCCATAACATGATCAAGTTTGTGTCGGAGGGAAGGAAATAATGTTGTCGATGATAATACAAATCATCGAGGGGCAAGGATGGTATTTCTCATCAAGAATTCGATTGATATCCTTTAAGGAGTCAAAATGTTGATGATGATCACGACACATTTGTCGAGAGATTTCATGAAGATGTAATCGATTGGCGATGACATCAAGTCAAAGGAATGATGAAGCGCAAGTTTATTGGAACCATGGGTATGACACAAACTCGGAACCAAGCTTGTTGTTCAAGGCGGAATGATATGACGAGGGAGATCGATGTAAGCTTAGCTCACCGTTGAAAATTATGCTCTGGGAAGAAGGACCAGGTTGCACAGTTAAAATTTAGCACAAAATGATATAGCCGATCAGGCTAGGAATGACTTTAAGGATTATTAAACTCATAAGCAACAAAGATTACTTAGAGTTATCGAACCAGAGTGCGGAATCGGTTCACTTATCGGTGTTCTTGAGCGACTAACAACTCAGAACCCATGAAAATTTGGAATCAACGAGAAATAATAGCTGACGAAGACTCATAAGATGCAACACAGTTCTTAGATATTCTCGAGATACTAGAGGGTAATACCCGACGTTATATCAAAGTAGAGGTTGGACTGGTGTATTGACTTGCAAAATACAAGTGCTTTAACTTGTCCGAGAAATGGGATCAAAGAAGAACAATCATGGTCGGAACCACGGTTGTAAAGGACAACTCCCAGATATAAGATGAACTTATACCCAAGGAATAATTAATTTCCGAGAAGCTTTAATGATAAGATCTACATCGTGTCCATGGGCATGAACACAAAGTTCAAGGTCGACTCCCACTTCTCCAATGCACAATTTTTCATTCACTTCCCTCTTTCAAAGAAGTTGTAGTGTTGAATTTTATCTGACGAAAAGCCAGTAGAGTATAACCCGTAGTAGTTTCTGGGTTCACACATATTAGAAAAGGCATAGGTGCATCCCATCAGGGCATCTTAGAAACATATACCACAACTCCAGGAGTAATTTATACAAGCTCGAAAGCAGAGCATGGTCGAGCAAGTAGAGGATACAATTTCGCAAGGCATTATGTATCCTAAGAAAGGCTCAAAAGGTTATTGAATATGAAGGACGTTGTTGGATAAAAATCCAACAAAGGATTTGGTGGTCCACAAAGGATCTGATGTGAGTATCGGCACACAACCAGAGGAAGAAACAATGCAAAGACATTGGATTATAGAAAGAACTGACTAATTCCAAGCTCAAATGCAAGGAATGATGATTTCCAAATCAAAGGATCAGAAGCAAACACTCTGATTAAGGATGGATAAATTGAGTAGGCTTAGGGGTACAATCGATGGCAATTTGATTGGTCGAGAACCAACTCCTGTTCAAATGACATCAGAGACGGAAAGATGAATTCTAGGATTCGACTGAGGAATGCGAGCATCCTCAACCTATTGAATCAACGGACTTAAAATGATAAAGACAAGGGATGCCTATAAGATTACGAGACTTATGGGATTAACCATAATGCAAGCAAGCAAGAATTTCAAGAGCAATAGGCTTCTTAGGATTTTTGGAAGATCAAATGGTATTTTGAAGTCTTTTGCAAAACACATGAACAACTGCGAATGAGCGGATACTCGATATGTGCGAGGAATTATCCGTAGGGGTATTCATGCGGCAAAGATCAGTAAAGCAGTGGCTCAAGAGATTCTTAAAAGTCGAAGAATAATTCGATGCATCTTGTAATAACAAGAGCAGCTGGGAATGAAAGTAAGAAGGACATGTGTAAGTATTTATCCATACGGATGTATCGGTGGTAGGGGATTGCAAAAGTGATGGACACAGTGTCTTGAGAGAACATCAAAGAGTATTTTCGGAATCTTCTGATGCAGCAGGCGATCCTCTGCAATAAGGGGCTCTCCGGGTGAATGCGGTCACGGGATCCTAATGATAGACTTAGAAAATTCATTTAACCCGAATAGTAGAGAGATTAGAGTCCCAGAGTACAGACGAGGAATAAAAGATCCTAATACCACCTAAATGGCGACGTGGGCCCGTAAGCCACACAGCCATGTTAGTAAAAGTTTTGTAATGTCTAGACTCGACTTCGGCCAAGGAGCACTACTGGAATATGGAATTTTTCCGTCTGCCACCTCTTTGCCGCCTGCCAGCTGACGGCAAAGAGACTCTTTGCCGTCCGCTTCCACAAAGCGGACGGAAAAGAAAGTGCAGATGGAAAAAAGGCTATTTGCTGTCAGTTGCTTCTTTGCCGTCAGCTAGCTAACGGCAAAGAGCTAGAAGGAAGACGGCAAAGAGCCAGGTTGGCCCCACAGGGCACGGCGTGGCTAGGTCAGATTCTTTGTCTTCTGCTAGCGGACGGCAAAGAGGTGACTACTTTGCCGTTTGCTAGCAGACGACAATGTTACTCCTTTGACGTCCGCTTGCGGACGACAAAGAGGAGGCGTGGGCAGCCCACTTAACGGGCCGAGCCGTCTCCCCTCTCTCTCTTTTTCTCCCTCTCCCTCCCGCGCGCCCGCCTCTCTCCTCTGTCGCCGCCACCGCCGCCGGCCAGCCCCGCCCCCCGGACCTAGCCCCCGCCGCCGTCCATCCCTCCCGCCCCGCTGCCGTCCTCCCCCCAGCGGCCCCTGCGTCGCCCCGCCATCCCGCCGCGCCCCGTCGTCGGAGAGGCCTGCGCCGGGCCGCCCCGCCGCGCCGGACCCCTCCCCGTGGCCCCTGTGCCGCCCCGCCCCACTGCCGTCCTCCTCCCCGCGGCCCCTGCGCCGCCTCGTCGCCGGAGAGGCCTGCGCCGGGCCGCCCCGCTGCGCCGGACCCCTCCCCGAGACCCCTGCGCCGCGCCGCCCCACTGTCGTCCTCCTCCCCACGGCCCCTGCGCCGCCCCGCCCCACCGGCCGACCTCGCCGGAGCAAGAGGTAATTTTTTTTCCTGTTTTTTGTTCTCTATTTTCCTGTTTTGTTTTACGTTAGTGCTAGGTTTAATTAGGTGTACTTTTGAGTTTTTAGGTTTAGGTTAGTGCTAGGTTTAGGTGTAGTTTTGAGTTTTAGGCTTAGGTTAGTGCTAGGTTTAGGTGTAGATTTTCCCTGTTTTGTTTTAGGTTAGTGCTAGGTTTAAGAAGAGGAAAAAGGAGAAGAAGAAGAAGAAGAAGAAGAAGAAGAAGAAGAAGAAGAGGAGGAGGAGGAGGAGGAGGAGGAGAAAGAAGAAGGAGAGAAGAAGAAGAAGAAGAAGAAGAAGAAGAAGAAAAACACCCCGACACGACACCCCGACCCCCCCCCCACCCCGACCCCCGACACCCTAACACCACACCCCGCCCCGAGCCCGACACCCCGACCCCGACACGACACCCCGACCCCGACACCCTGGCACCACACCCCGACCCCGACACCCCGACCATCGACACCCCGACACCTGACACGCCGACCACCGACACCCCGACCCCGACCCCGACACCCCGACACCCTGAGAATCCGGCAATCGAGACCCCGACCCCCCCCCCACGCCGACCCCGACCCCCGACACCTTGACACCACACCCCGACTCCCTGACAGCACACCCCGACCCCGACCCTAACACCCCGACACCCTGACACCCCGATCGACCCCGGACATGATGATGATACAAAAACATCATATATATTTGTGTTGATCGGGTGTATTTTTATTATGTTCATGATGATGATCATACACTTAAATTATATACATATTATTATGTTGATGTCAGGTATCCAATTTTTTTATGTTTTACTAATTTCGTTTACTTTTTGTCATTGCAGGTGTTGACAGGATGGTGGGCAAGGGTCCAAAGCGCCCCGAGCCTCCTGCGAGCGCTACTGGGAGGGGTGGTTCCATTATTGCAGCCCAGCCCCTCCAGAGAGAGCTGCTAGACAGTATGTAGACAACTATGGCGGGCGCTTCTTCTTCGGCTGGGAGATGTCGGGGGAGGACAAAGAAGGCTGGTAGAGGTGGACGTGGCAGCGGGAGAGGTAGGAAGGCTGCTACGCCTTCCTCGCCGCCACCCTCAGCTGATTCACCCGACCACGGGACTGCTCCGTCTGACGTGGACCCGTCTCAGACTCCGGTCCATGAGCCTCCAGTCACTAATCCTTCGCCCTACCAGACTCGGGTCGCTGATCCTTCGCCCCACGTGAGTCCGGTCCCAGAGTCTTCGTCCCAGAAGACTCCGGTCACGGGGTCTTCGTCCCAGAAGACACCGGTCACGGGGTGTTCGTCCCAGAAGACCCCGATCCCACAGTCTTCTTCCCACGAGACGCCGGAGGCTAGTGGCCCGGAGGATGGTAGCGAGGACACCTTTTCAGATGATAGCTACAGCGGCGATGAGATGGTTGAGAAGGGCAAGAAGGTCTACAAGTGTGGTTGTACAAAGCTCCCGCCCGTGCCGACGACCCCCGACCAGAGGTGTTTGATTGCGCCTAAAGGGTTGAAGTAAGTGCATTAACTATTTTTTTAACCTTTTTCCTTCATGTTCCTTCAAATTAATATCTAGTGCGTTGGCCTTGTCATACTGCAGGGGCTGGGTACACCCCCGTGGTGTCCGCAGGCCCAACCAGGTCCTTGGTGTGCTTTGTCGGCAACACTTCCCTGGGTGGGTCACATTGCCCGGTGAGGGTCAGGTTGCACAGCTAGCACTGACCTGGGAGCTGTACTCGGTTGCCCCGGCCTCACAGGAGGAGAGGGTCGACGGTGTCTTGTGCGAGACGATGGCCGACATTGTGTTCCGTCGGTTTTGGGTAATTTCTCCTTACAGAATTAAAAATCAACAGCACCTAGTGATTGTACTAATCAGTGTTGTCTTGTTTGATTGCAGACCTTCTACAGGGTTTCAGAGGGAGAGCAGGAGGCCACGTGTATGGTTGTCGAAACCGAGTGCAAGCGCCTACTTCAGAACTTATGGCACGAGGCTCGGGTGCAGGCCGTTCGAGACTACTACGCCTCGAAGGGTATTAGGAGGGGCAAGAAGAAGTGTCGCGGCAAGTTTCTGAGTAACGAGAAGTACATGCAGGTAATTACCTATTCTTAAGGCCTTGAACTTAGTTTTCTTGATTTGATTCATAGGCGTAGCGCTGAAATTTCTCTTGACTCACTTAGGTGCCCCCGAGATGGTGTGTGGATAAGATGGACTGTTGGGAGGCGTTGGTGGATGCGTGGTGCTCTCCCCAATGGCTAGTCGAACACCAAATGGCCAAGGATAAGCGCGACCAAATGGAAGGTGTGCCACACACTACAGGAAACAGCTATTTTGCCGTCTGCCACCGCGGACGGCAGAGGCTCGAACGGCGGACGGCAAAGGCCTTTGCCGTCAGCCGCAGACGGCAAAAGGCTCCGGCAAAGTAGGCTACGGTAAACAGGTCCTTTGCCGTCTGCTTTTTATGGCGGACGGCAAAGAGTCCTTTGCCTACAGCGGCGGACGGCAAAGAGGAAGGACGGCAAAAATACTGGACGTCCGCCAGCGTTAGTCCGTTAGGCGGCTAACGGCGGCCTTTGCCGTCCGCTAGCGAACGGCAAATTTGAGCGCCTCTTTGCCATCCGCCAGTTGACGTCAGCAATGCGTCAGCGCCCGCTGTTTTTTGCCGTCTGCCATGGCGGACGGCAAAGGCAAAGTCTTTGCCGTCAGCTTAGCTTTGCCGTCCGCCACGGTAGGCAAATTTGCCAAATGGTCCATCTCTCAGGAAGCACAGGTGGGCGCCACGTGCCCCCTTTGCCGTCTGCCACCGATGGCAAAGGTGTCTTTGCCGTCCGCGGCGGACGGCAAAGAGCCTGCACTGCCTCTTTTTATTCTGTTTTTCTTATATCCAACAATTATCACAGCAAATATATCACAGGAGCCAGCACATATATATCCAACATAATAAATATCCAGCACATATATATCCATCCATACATAGTAGGTTGCACATAGTTCCATCGATCCATACATATTACAATATGCAAAGTTTCATCATAGCAATCTAGTTTCATCATAGCAAGCGAGCAGAATACAAGAAGTGCATCAAAGGAAAAAACAAGCAATCCATCAAAGAAAGCTGGCTTCCGTGAAGTGAACGAAACCTGCAAAATGACAAATAAGAAAGTTAGAAAAAGAAGACTAGAAGAAGAATTAGACTAGAAGAAAAAGAATAGAAGAAGAAGAAGAAGAAGACTAGAAGAAGAAGTATATGCCATTTATTAGCTAACTTAGGTGAACTGGATCATTTATGAGCTAAATTAGTTGAAATGGATCGTTTATGAGCTAACTTAGGTGAAATGGATCGTTTATTAGCTAACCTAGGTGAAATGAATCGTTTATGAGCTATCTTAGGTGAAATGGATCGTTTATGAGCTAAGTTAGGTGAAATGGATTGTTTATGAGCTAACCTAGGTGAAATGGATCGTTTATGAGCTAACCTAGGTGAAATGGGTCGTTTATGAGCTAACCTAGGTGAAATAGGTCATTTATGAGCTAACCTAGGTGAAATGGGTCGTTTATGAGCTAACCTAGGTGAAATGGGTCGTTTATGAGTTAACCTAGGTGAAATGGGTCGTTTATGAGTTAACCTAGGTGAAATGGGTCGTTTATGAGCTAATTATGCAATTTTTGACATAAGTTAGCTAAGTACATATCGTTTTAGAGCTAACTTAGGTAAAATGGATGGTTTATGAGGTCAGTAAGCTTATTAAGTCATTTTGGAGGAAAAGAAGCTAACTCTAGGTCATTATGGTAAGCATATTGGAGGAAATAAAGCTAAGTCTAGGTCTTTATGCATTTGTTAAGCAAAACACTAGAGAAACTTACCGTGATCAGGGAGGTGTAGGAGCGGGGTGGCTAGTGCCGCTACCTGGAGAAGGATCGTGCGATGCGTTTCTGGAGTTAAGCTGCACCAAAGATCATTTCCAATGTCTCGTTAGCATTATGACACTCAAATGTTAAGACTAGCAAGTAATGTCCATTCAAATTAAACTCACCGTGCTCCCAGGAGCAATCACTGGCATCGGCGGAGCGGGCTGACCGGACTTCTCGCACACAGACTGCACATTTGGTTTTTAGAACAGAGTCATACTAGTTAGTAATGAGACTCAAATGTTAAGACTAGCAAGTAATCTGCAGAAGAAACTTACCACAAGGAGCTCGTACATGGCCCTTGCCTGCATGTCATTCCGTGCCCTCTCCTCCTCCATCATCTTTCTCGTCCTCTCCTCCATCTCCCGCTGCCTCTCCGCCGCCTCCGCCAGAAGTTTCTCCGTTCTATCTCTCTCAGTCTGTATAGCAGCCTGCAACACCACTCACATGACCATTTGTAATCATTGATGGAAGCGCACACAATGTAATGGAGAAAGATAACTGAGTACGTATCACTAACCTTGATGGCGAGTTGCACTGGCCGTTCACGAGGCCTTATCTCAGGAGCGGAGCTCGACTGGCGCGCCTTGATCTCCGGGAGAGTGCTAGGACAACGGATAAGTCCATCTCCAATGGCTATGGAGCCATGGGACCTCCCGCCACCAGATATCATCACCAGCTCTGGATCAATGGGACCCTGGCTCGGGTTAAAGTCCTCCCCTTTCCTCGCCTTCCCCTCATCTCTATATCTCACGAGCTTGTTGTGGGAGGATATGTTGGTGAAGTTGTTTGCATCATCGAGGTCAAACTGAGAGAAAGCCTTGACTTTCTTGAAAGAGCCAGTGTGGGCCATGGCATACAGGTCGTACACCTCTGGCACCTTATCCGCCTTATTGTAGCGTGCCTGAAAGAGAGAAACAATGAAAATTAGTAATTAAAGAGCTCAAGCTAGCATGATGAATGAATTGCATGAATCATGAAGCAAACCACATACCCAGTTGCGCCCGAACTGATATAAGTTGGAGCTGCCTTGATGGTGTGGCACACCTTCCATTTGGGCACGTTTGTCCTTGGCCTCGTTGTGGAGGGCTAGCCATTCTTTTGAGCACCACTCATCGACCAACACCTCCCAACAATCCATCCGATCCGCACACCATCTCGGAGGCGCCTAAGTTAGCAAATAGAAACTTGAGCGCTACGGCTAAGAATTACTAAATGAAGGAACTTAAGTAGAAGGCCTTAAGAATTACCTTCATGTACTGCTCCTTACTCAGGAACTTATCGCGGCACGCCGGCTTGGTCTTCTTGATACCACGCAAGGCGTAGTAGTCTCGAACAGCCTGCACCCGAGCCTCGTGCCGTAAGTTCTGGAGTAGGCGCTTGCAGACGTTCTGGATAACATTTGCCGCGTCCTCCTCGTATCCCTCCTCACACCTGTAGAATGTCTGCAATCAAATGAGACAATATTGATTAGTACAATTAATAACTAGCTAGTTGAAGATTTTGAAATGTGTAAAGGAGAAATTACCCAGAACGTCCTGATCACCATATCTGCCCTCGTGTCGCACACGACACCGTCGATAATGACATCCGGCGGGGCCGGGGCAGCCACGTAGTGCTCCCAGCTCAACCCAAGCTCTGGAAGCCGACCCTCACCAGGCAACGTGACAAACCCCGGGAAGTTTTGCCGGCAAAGAACTCCAAGGACGGAGTTGGGCCGGCGGACACTATGATGGTGGTCCCAACCCCTGCAGCATGACAAGGCCAACGCATTAGTTATTTGAACGTGAATGCAGAAGGTACAACCCATCAGGGAAGATCAACCACCTCTGCTCGCGGGTCGCCGGCACGGACGGGAGCCGTGTAGCACCACGCTGGTAGACGGTGCCACCCTCCTCCTCAAGATCAGTCGGCTCCCCGCCATCATCAGCATGGCCACTCGGCTCCTCGGGCTGATCCGGCCAGGTACCCCATCCGGACGTGTGCTCCTCCGGGGTCTCGTGGGCCGAACTCTCATGGGCCGAAGGCCAGTCGACCCGAGGCTCGTGGGCCCAAGACCCGTGGACCGGAGGCTCGTGGACCGGAGTCCGTGTAGCCTCCTCCTCGGACGAGTCCACCCTAGCAGTCACGTGCTCGGGTGAAACAGCTGGGGGTGGCGGCGAGGAAGGTGCCGTAGCAGTCACCCTACCTCCTCTCCCGCGACCACGTGCCCCACCTCCTCTCTTCCTACCTCGTCCCCTGCTGGGCACCGCGGTCGACGAAGAAGGGCCGGCGGTGTGGACATACTGTCTAGCAACGCTCGGCAGAGAGGTGCGTCTGGAATCGAAGACCTCAGACCACGCGCCGACGAAGAAGGGGCCTTGGCGCGCTCCCGACCAGCGCCCACCATCTTTCAACACCTGCCATGACAAACAGTAAACGAAATTAGTACAACATAAAAAAAAGACCGACATGAATAATAATATGTGTATCACTTAAGTGTATCATCATCAAGTACAACATTAAAACATTTAATACCTGACACTACTAATAATCTCGATCAGTATCATCAATAAATGCATAATCATCATCATCACTATAATCAATGACGGTCTCATAGGGTTTAGTGGCATCAACATGTGCAAGGCCACCTTGACGTAATCGGTCAAGCAATGACAGGTCATCCGCAGCAGTAACCTCTTCTTGTTCCGGCTCTTCTTGTTCCTCCTCTGGGGTGATGTCGGATTCACTGTCGCTGTCTACTTCAATGTTTTGGGGTGAAGTATAGCGGTTCTTGAAACGCTTTTTGGAAAGACGTGTCTCTTGGAAGAATTCTCCTTCATATGTGTCTGGGTTAATGTGAGGTTCATAATCCTCTTCCTTTGGGGGAGATAGTCTAGCACGTGGCGGCACTTCATAAACGACATCCCAACCTTTCAGATTTGGATTAGTTTGGCAGGCCCACGGTAGATAGAATACTTGGGTCGCCTGTTGAGCCATAATATAGACATCAGGAACATCTAAATGGGTGCTTTGGTTGATTTCAACTAGCCCTATATGTTCATGAGTCCTTCTAGTCTCCTTCGGCTGAAACCAATAACATTTGAAGACTACGACATTCGGTGGGTTTTCACCATAGAATAGAAGTTCATAAATTGCTTCAACTCTCCCATAATACTCGGTACCTCCTTCGCCGATAGCAGATACACAACAATTTGTAGACTTTCGGTCGGCCATAGATAGCTCTTTGCCATAGGTACGAAAGCGATACCCGTTGATGTCGTATTTGTCAAATGAACGGACCTTATAGTCAAAACCATTAGCGACTTGTCTCAATTCGCCGTCCATAGACTCTGAATTAGCCTACAAGTTTAATATGAAAGGATTGTTGCATTACGCTCAAATTAGCGAATGAAACCGGGATAGCCGCCTACAAATTAGCCTACAAGTCTAATAGAAATTACCGTTTGTTTGAACCAAGAGATGAAACCGGGATAGCCGCCTCCTTGCTTTGCGAGAAGCTCATACTCTTCGACAGAATCCTTTTGGATCACCGCTCCATACGAGAATAAGGCGACGTATCGACTGTATGAAATATCCAGGAATAAGAGCAGTTCAAAGGAAATAGAAGTTGCGAAACTATGTACCGAGAACTTACTCGATGTACGGCCGCACTTCTATCAGGTTGTTGAAGATATACAACGAAATGGTCCGCCATTGTTCGTTATCCAAAGATACTGGATTTGAAACACTGGCTGGTGCGAGATTCCCTTTGAATAGGCTGAGGTTGGATCCACCCTTTTTAGGGTCGTCAGCATTGTACCGAGGCTTCGGATTATGCAAATGACGATTTTTGGCTTCGTAGTGTGCTGTCACGAAGTTTGCCGCCTCCTCAGTGATGAATGCCTCAGCCATCGATGCTTCAATTCTACGTTTATTTTTACATTTTTGTCGAAGCGTCTTCTGCATCCTCTCAGTTGGGTAGCACCAACGATTTTGCACGGGCCCCCCCAATCTTGCCTCGGTCGGGAGATGCAAAATCAAATGTTGCATTGGATTAAAGAAGCCCGGTGGAAAGATCTTCTCTAACTTGCAGATCAACTCCGGCGCCAACTCTTCCATTTCTTCTAGCACGCCAGGCGATAGTTCTTTCGCACAAAGAACACGGAAGAAATAGCTGAGTTCTGCCAGTACTAGCCATTCATCCTCAGGGATGAAGCCACGCAACATCACCGGCATTACCCGCTCAATCCATATGTGCCAATCATGACTCTTGAGACCAAATATCTTCAATTTATCAAGACTGGCTCCCCTCTGTAGATTCGCTGCATACCCATCGGGGAACATCAACTGCATTTTCACCCACAAGATAATTTCCCTCATAGCTGGCCTTCCAAGATTGAACCATGCCTTTGGCTTCGTCCAGTTCTGCTTTCCTTTCGGTTCTTTCATGTTTTGTAACGGCCTATCACATAGCGCCTCCAGATCGACTCTAGCCTTAGTATTATCCTTTGACTTCCCATCTATGCCGAACAATGTACCAAAAAGTGCCTCGGCGATATTCTTCTCAGTGTGCATCACGTCGATGTTGTGTGGGCAAAGGAGGTCTTTGAAGTAAGGCAGATCCCATAAGCATGTTTTGTGAGTCCAGGCGTGCTTAGAATTATACCCCTTGAAGTACCCTGGACGCTCTGGATCTGGCTCGAGAGCGTTTAACTGATCCAGGGTCTGTTGGCCTGTCAATGCAGGTGGTGCAGAGTTTTTGACAACTCTACCTCTGATGAAGTTCTTCTTGTCTTTCCTGAACTTATGGCGAGGATTCAGGAACTGTCTATGCATGTCGAAGCAAGAAAACTTGCGACCGGCCTGAAGCCAACGAAACTCAAGAGCTCCCTTGCATGTGGGGCACGGGAACCTTCCATGCACACACCAGCCAACGAATAGCGCATACGCCGGCAAGTCATGCGTCGAGTACATGTACCAGACACGCATTATGAAGTTCCGTTTGCTATAGGCATCGTATGTCTTGAACCCATTATCCCAGGCTTCTTGCAATTCGTCCTTAAGCGGTTGCATGTACACATTCATATTTTTCCCCGGATAGTTGGGCCCTGGAATTATCAACGTCAGGAAAATGTTCTTTCTTTGCATAATCTGTCCGGGGGGGAGATTGAGTGGAAAGACAAATACGGGCCAACAACTGTATTGGGCTGCCGTCATACCAAACACACTGAACCCATCCGTGCTGATGCCGACTCGAGGATGCCTCGGATCTGCCGCTTTGTCACCATGTAATTCATCAAACTTTTTCCACGCAACACCATCCGATGTGTGTACAATCATCAGATTCCCATCTGCATCTAGTTCGGTTCTTTTGCCCGTTTTGTGCCATGTCATCTGTCTGGCCGTCTCTTCGACCATGAAAAGACGTTGAAGTCTTGGTACGATTGGCATATACCGAAGAACACTAACGGGGATTTTGGTCTGTGTCTTCTCACCCATACCGTTGTCTACCACAACATACCTGGAAGACTTGCAAATGGGACAATAGTTCAAGTCCGCATAGTCAAGCCTAAACAAGACACATCCTTTCTCACAGGCATGTATCTTATCATAGGGCATCTTCAGTGCACGGAGGATTTTGTCCGACTGGTACAGGTTTGCAGGCATTACATGGCCTTTGGGTAGAAAGCGTCCAAATACTGTCATCATTGCATCGTAGCATTCTCTGCCCAAGTTGAACTGAGCCTTCAGAGCCATTACTTGTGAGATGGCATCCAACTGACAAAGCTCAGTGTGCTCATGGAGCGGACGTTTTGAAGACTCCAACATTTCATTGAAGGCCTTTGCAGATTCCTCCATCTCCTCGTCCGAATCCCGAGCATCATCAAAGTCTTGCACCATGTTTTCCATCCCGGTACCATGCTCGTCGGTGCGACGACGATCCACCTCAGCTCGGTCACGTTGGGCAGACTCACCATGAAATGTCCACACCGTATAATCGGGCGTAAAACCACTCTTCTGCAGGTGTTTGCCCATTTCAGCCTCTGTCCTCTTTTCCCAATTGCCGCACCGTAAACAGGGGCACCAGGTTTTCCTCTGGCCATTTGCAAATGCGGCTCGCACAAACCCCTTGGTTTTTGTGAACCATTCAGTGCTCCATTTGTTCTGACCAGTGTGACCGGTGTACATCCACGCACGATCACTCATCTTGACTTTCAGAGCTACTAGACACACAACAAATATATATATATAATTCACCATGTATATATTCATCAGTTGATCTACTTTGTCAATTTTATTACGTCCATGCAACCTACACTCTAATAGGTAATGATAGGTCCTAATCCCACCCGAGTATGTTTAGATTGGGTTCATTTTCCCATGCTATGCTCCGGATCCTACGCAAAATTTCGGCAGCACCTCCCCGCTGTTCTCCTGATACACGTCTCTGCAATAAACAGAGAGGATGTGTACCCGGAGAACAACAGGGGAGGCACTGACGAAATTTATGCGTCGGATCCGGAGCAAAGCATATGGGAAACGAACCCAATCTAAACATACTCGGGCTGTGCATGGATAGCGTTGGACAATTCGAAAGAATCATGGTTATAAATATGCAAATGCATGCATATTTATAACTATGACGCTTTCGAACGGGAGACACATATTGGTTACGCATACTGATGATTCAAGACACATATGTAGCTAGCTATCAAGTTTCATCGGAATAGATCAAATAATTAATGGGGGAGGAGGACATGTCATTTGTGCTCACCCACGAACGAAGGGGCAGAGCTCGTCAAACGCACGGCGAGGTCGTCGAACACCAAACCTCGCGCGATGAAACAACTGCACATTTAAAACTACCCGATCAACACAATTATATATGTTGTTTTTCATAACAAAATCGAAAGATATATGACCTAACTAATAATTCACAAATATATGACCCCATCGGCTTCTGGAAGGCCAAAGAACACCTTTTCGGGAGGTGTCGGGGGTCGGGGTGTCGTGTCGGTCTCGGGGTGCCGTGTCGGGGTCGGGGTCGGGGTTTCAGGGTCGGGGTGTCGGGTCGGGGTCGGGGTGCCGTGTCGGTGTCGGGGTCGGGGTGTCGGGTCAGGCTCGCGGTCGGGGTGTCGGGGTCGGGGTCGGGGTCTCGGGGTCTCGGGTCGGGGTGCCGGGTCGGGTCGGGGTGCCGTGTCGGTGTCGGGGTCGGGTCGGGTGTCGGGTCGGTCGGGGTCGGGGTCTCGGGGTCGGGTTGGTCGGGGTGCCGGGTCGGGGTCGGGGTGCCGTGTCGGTGTCGGGGTGTCGGGGTCGGGGTTGGGGTCGGGGGTGTCGGGGTCGGGGTCTAGGGGTCGGGGTGTCGTGTCGGGGTGCCGGGTCGGGGTCGGGGTGCCGTGTCGGGTCGTGGTTTTTTCCTTTTCTTCTTCTTCCTATTCTTCCTTTTCTTCCTCTTCTTCTTTTTTCTTCTCCTCCTCCTCTTCTTCTTCTTCCTTTCCTTTTCCCTCTTCTTCTTCTCCTCCTCTCCTCTTTTTTCTTCTTCTTCTTCCTCTTCTTCTTTTTTCTTCTCCTCCTCCTCTTCTTCTTCTTCCTTTCCTTTTTCCTCTTCTTCTTCTCCTCCTCTCCTCTTTTTTCTTCTTCTTCTTCCTCTTCTTCTTTTTTCTTCTCCTCCTCCTCTTCTTCTTCTTCCTTTCCTTTTTCCTCTTCTTCTTCTCCTCCTCTCCTCTTTTTTCTTCTTCTTCTTCTTTCCTCAAACTAAACTAAACCTAAAACTAAAACTAAACCTAAAACTACAACTAAAACTAAATCTAAACTAAAACTAAAACTAAAAAGGAAAAAATAGAAAAAAGGGGGGCTCACCTGGGGGTGGAGGAGGCCAGTGAAGGAGGGGGCGGGGCGGTGGAGGAGGCGGCCTGGGGCGGTGGGGGGCCGGGGCGGGGGCGACGGGGCGGTGGGGGCGACGGGCCCCGGGGCGGCGGGGTCGACGGGGCGGTGGGGGGCCGGGCCCGGGCGGTGGGGCGCGGGGCGGCGGGGGGGCGACGGGGCGGTGGGGGCGACGGGGCCCCGGGGCGGCGGCGAGCCGGGGCGGCGGGGGCGACGGGCGGCGGCGGCGCGCGGCGGGCGGCGGCGGCGGCGGGGTGGGAGGAGAGAAACGGTGAGGGAGAGAAGAAGTGAGTAACGGGCGGGGGTACGGGCCGTTAGGTAGTGAGCTCTTTGCCGTCCGCCCCTCTTTGTCGTCCGCTTTTTTGCCTCTTTGCCGTCTGCTAGCGGACGGCAAAGAGGTGGCCCGTTAAGTTTTTCCCAAATGGGCGGGGGGTGGGGGCCACCTCACTCTTTGCCGTCCGCCAGCGGACGGCAAAGAGCTGGTAGATGGCAAAGAGCTTCTTTGCCGTCTGCCCTTTCTTTGCCGTCTGCTTTTGGGTAGCTGATGGCAAAGAGCTTCTTTGCCGTCAGCTAGCAGACGGCAAAGAGCTGGCAGATGGCAAATTAGCTGATTCCAGTAGTGACACCATCAAGGGAGCTCCAACCTGTTTGAGTACGGGGATAACTGGGTATGTGGTTTGCTACATGATTCATGCAATTTCATTCTTCATGGTAGCATTTATCCCTTCCAAAATGACTTAATATGCTTAGTTAGTTAAAAAAAAGGCATAACTACCTTGGATAGTTCATTTATGACATATTTAGCTCTAAAATGACATAATAACCTTTAGATAGCTCTATAAAATGACTTAATATGCTTTAGTTAGTTAAAAATGGCATAACTACATTCGATAGCTCAATAACGACCTAAACTAATCTTAGCTAGTTCATTCATGACATAATTAGCTCTAAAATGACATAATAACCTTAGATAGCTCTATAGAATGCCTAAATCTATCTATTTTTCCTAATAATAAAGCACGGATTGACTTTGTCGGGTTCACCGTCACAATACGTTTCCTCCCATGAATTTGCGCTTTGAGATTGAATTTAAAACATATACGCGAGGTGGTACTAATTCGGGGAACCGTCTGTAGTTTCATCCGTCATTACGATGATTTCATCCGCCGTTAACGATCCATATTTTGTCGTACGTCGTCGCTGTGGCTATGTCTAACTCAGACGGCCCATCAAATTTTTTGTCAAACGTCTATCTAGCCCAAGTCAGCCGGCCCAACTTCTGTATAAAAGAAGGCAGAAAAAAACTGTTCTTCGGTGGGATCAAACTCAAAACCTCCAGACCTAACATGCCAAGCCGTCGCCAGTTGACCTAGGATGTTTTTGTGTTTGAACAAATGGTTTCACGCCTGTCAAATAATCCCAGGCGGCCAATGCAAAAAAAATGTGGACTAAGCTGGATCGCAACATATGAGAATACAATGTTGATTAACCTATTAAATAGTCCCACCTCGCTCCCTTAGACCTAATTTTCCTAATTGATATACGTCTTGATTTTCTTTTGGATATCGAGGAGCCATCTCAGGAATCATTAGGGAGGAAATCAGACGTCTCATAATAAGAAAGGAAACATGCATTGAGAGAATATAAGGAAAGAAAGAGGGATTAAAACCAAACAAGGAATGAGAATAAGGAAATAAAGAGGCATTGAGAGAATATAAGGAAAGAAAGAGGAATTGAGATAATAAGGAAAGAACGAGGGATTTCATATGTGATTAAAAACCAAACAAGGAATGAGGAATTAAATCACGAATGGGGATGAGAGAAGGAAGCAAAACCATATTTGGAACAAAAAGCATGTATGCCACACTCCATTATGAGTCGGAAATATATAAAAAACATGCGTACAAATTTTTTATGGAACATGCAAGTTGAGACTTGAGCACATACAAAAGAAACATGAGCATATACAAAATTAGATGTCTTTGCACTGGAGAAAAACTTAGATCGGGGCCAATCATGATTTTGAGTTATTCAAAAAAAAAATTGCGGGGGGGGGGGGGGGGTTATTCAAAAAATTAATGTGATGTGCGAACGCATGGCTTACACAACATCACCCACGGTGGACATGATAGGACTATGCAATCGGATCATCATCACATGTGCGACCGGTCTACCAGATCAGACGGTCTGGTGCAAAAATATCATAATTTACCTACATGGTCGAGGATGATGAATTTCTTCTTTTGTGTCTAAATTTGTTGAACCGCTTCGTTTGTAACTGAATTGGTAGGAGTTTTGTTTAGGTGCATATACCACAGTTGAACCACTTCTTTATATCAGAACTGTTGACGTCAAGGACTAAGATATGACGTTGTAATACTAATATTTGACGTACCGAAATTTTTTAACTCAAGAGAAAAATATTATGTATAACACATGCAAAAAAAAGTCTAAATCACAATAAAAAGGTGTTCATTTTTTGTTGGTCATGTGCTATACTTTTCTGAGAACAGAAAACATCTTTACTCTTATTTTTCTGATCAACTCACTAGCACCCGTCACCAAAGTACAAGGAATCAGACTCGGAGTCCCTACTGTGTGCGACTCAAACTCCGCACTTTTCCCTGTTATATCATAGAAAGATGTGTGATATTTGTAAAACGCTCCTCATATTATGTTGTTTCTCATGTGACAATGTGGAGGATTTCAAGGAGTTTGTTGATATCATCATGTCTCATGATGTGAGCCATTGCATTAGTAAAGTGGGTTTTTTTGTCTCCCGTTGCAACGCACGGGCATTTGTGCTAATCTATACCTCTATACCTATACTAATTAGGCACTTCCTACAAATTCCCACGTTAATTAGAATGTACGAACCGTTAATCTGGTGGGACCGAATTATTACTGTGTATATTGATTCATAGAACGGAAAAAAAAAACTTAAACTCTCACACGAAAAAAAACTGAAATCTCACGCATCTTTCCCATGTCAAATCTCCCTTAATTTCTCAGGTATAGCTCTAATAAAATCTATTACGTATCTCTCACGTCCATGAGAAACCTCAAGAGTCCTGGTCTATTGTCCCACGTCATGCTCCACGTAATTTAAAAAAAACACCTCCGTGGCCCAATTCTCCTCCCGTAGTCTATCCCATGAGGCACCTGGGCGTAATCCACAAATCCCTAGGGCTGCTCTTCCAGTTCATCCTCCTCCGTCCCATCTTCTGCAGTCTTAATGCAACAAAGTTCGGTGAGTTCCTTGCGACCCTCTTCATCTTGGCGCAGAAATCTGAACTCTCCCAACCACGCTGCAGACATGCGGTCCATCTTGGATGAAGAGAAAGGGCCTTCCAATCTCCTCAGATGCGAAGTCCAACCAAACCGCAACACATGATAAACGATGTTGTTGAGACGGAGGTGTTACCTAAATCTGACCGGACATAAGCCATTGTTGGGGAAGCTGCTGAGTCGAAGAACTATGGTACACTGATTGCAGGTAATTAAGGAGCTAGCAAGGATGCCACTAGGTTTTTGTTATTAGGAATTTTTATGTAGTGCGATCTAAAAGAACAAGTGCAACCTTAGGGTTCGTTCTGTAGGATTTTGTTGATATGCGTTTAGTTACAGACCTATCTAGATACGTATAACTAGGACGAATAAGATTTGTTGGAGCCATACAATCCAGTTAGGGGATTCAATCTGCGAAAGCGCTGCTCTTCCAGGTCGGCCCCTGCTTCCTATCTGCAGACCTCAAGTAAAACGGTTAAATGAGCCTTTTTCTGTCCCCTTCATCTTCATGCAGAAATCTCAACTGTCACAACCACACTGCAGACCTGCGGTTCATCTTTGCTGAGGTGCCATAAAATCCAGTTAAGGGATGCAATTCATCGAAGATATGGCCGTACTTCCACCCAACGAACGCAAGCACATCTTCTTATGTTGTAAGAAACTGGATGAGTCATTTTGGAGCGTTTCTTTTGTCTACTCCTCTCTGCTTCTTATTGGAAAAAACTACAGGTTTGACTTGGATCTGTACTTCCAATTTTATGCTTCCCTAATTATCCAATAGGTCATGCCCATCATAGAAGCACAAACGGATCAAATCAGTGGTTGTTACTTTGTTTCTAAAGTAAATACCTGTTGTAGTAGTAGGAGGATTCTCCTAACAAGAGAGCCTTTATCTTTTCTTAGAGACATATGTGGCTAAGGTTTCGAAGTTTAGTTGCTGATTCACAGTAGTTAGATTGATGCTGTTCAGATCAAGTTTTGGCTTTCCGCAGTTTAGTCGTGTAACTGTTGGACCTGCTCACAATGTGTATGAGGTAATGTTTCAAGAACGTAGCTATGCGTGGGCTATTTCTATTCAGATGATTCTGCTGATTTATAGTTGAAAAAGGATAAAATTATGTATAAAATCCAACAATAGATGCTTCAAACTAGAGCTCAAGGTCCTAAATGTAGTTTATAATATGGTGCATTATACATGGTATAGGATCCAAAGAATAGCTACTATTCTGCAGATATATTTTCTACATGCTTGCAAATTCAGCTGAAAATGAATTATATGGATTTTGTATACTCATTAAATCGGTAGCTATTGTGTTGTGTGCAGATTAAACAATTTGTCAGTTGGCAACTATTTTCTTATCGCTGCAAACGAAATCGACCGTAATCTCTGTCATGTTCCCTTTATACAAATTTGTTGCACGTCCAGAATTATTAATGTTTCTTTTCACACCAAGTAGATGATAGAGAATGGAGTGGTGAACTTTTTCCTTTTTTCTCTCATCAAGTGTGCTTGAATGTGTTCGGATGGTGGCTATTTGAAAGGGACGGTCAAGAGTAAGCAGCAGCTAGATCATTTTTCTCCTACTTTGATTTGATTTCTTCTTCTCAGATTCTACTCTTTATGTTTTGGTGCATTTTCAGGGTTTCTTTCTGAGGTTCGTTCTTCTCTCCATAGTCTCTATCAGAATATTATAGTTTCTTTGCACTTGGGTTTCTAACCTGTACGATTTCTTTGATGCCAGGATTATTCAGACATGTCTTGACCTTGATTTAGATGAACAACAACCGATTCTGTGGCAAGACTCTCAGCTGCAGGTACCTATTTTTGAATAAAAGAGATCTCCCTGTTTAATTGTGAGATCTTCACGTTATTCTATTTAGCCTGGTAAGTTGCACGTATTATGTATAAACGCATGATTTCCTGCAAAAGAAAATGTATAAACGCATGATGGTATTTGATGGTATAGTCAGTCCATTCTTTCTCAGTACGGTGGCTAATTAATGTGCAGTAGCCATTTTCTTGCATATCAATACTGGAAGTCTGGAACATCTTTAGAATCATTTATTTCGAATTAATTGTTGTTTCATATTTCTCTTTGCAGCTTCACTATATTGGCAAAATCCCCCAATCTGATTACGTGCAATGAGCTTGATTTTCATATTTCTCTTTGCAGCTTCCTTGCCGAGCTCTCCGGCCATGCCCCCGGTGACGCCATCCCATGGGCCGTTTTGGGCGACTTCAATCTTACTCGTTCTCCCGAAGACCGCAACAATGCTAATTTCTGCCGGACCGAGGCCGCACTCTTTAATGACTTCATCAATGAGCTCTCTCTAATTGACCTCCCCCTCCGCGACCGTCTTTACATGTGGTCCAACCGCCAGTCCTCCCCAATCCTTGCTCGGCTCGACCGGGTCCTTGTCAACGTGTCGTGGGATGCTAGGTTTCCCACTTCCACCCTCTCATCCTTCACCCGCTCTACGTCCGACCACGTCCCCCTGGTTGCGTCGATCTCTTCCGCCGCCCCCAAAACCCGCATCTTTCGCTATGAGAAGGCTTGGGCGCTGCACCCATTGTTCCGCTCTGTGGTCGTTGCAGCTTGGGCCTCCGCTTTTCGGCCGGATCCTACTACTCGACTCGTTGCTCGTCTTCGTCAAGTTAGGCTTTGTTGTAAACGCTGGACGAGACGGGCAGCGCCTGCTTCCCGCCGTGAGCAGGACTGCCGCGTGCTCGTTGGCTTCCTTGATCGCGTTGAAGAGCTGCGCCCCCTCTCTTCCCTCGAGCGTCTCCTCCGAACTCTCACTATCGACGCCCTGCACCTCTCCATGCCAAAGTTCGCTTTGCCGTGGATGGGGACGAGAATACTGGCTTCTTTCACGCCTCCGCCTCCTCACGTTTCCGGTGAAACTGTATCCCCGTCCTTTCTGTCAACGGGGCCGACCTCCATTCTCATGAGGACAAAGCTGCTGCCCTCCGGACCTTCTACAAGGATCTCCTGGGTACGGCGCCAGCCTGCTGCTGGAGTTTTTCCCTCTCGGACCTCTACCCCGACTCGACTCCGCTCCCCAGTGACCTCACGGCCCCCTTCTCCCCGGACGAGATCCGTCGGGCCTTTCTCGACATGAACCGTCTCTCTAGCCCCGGACCGGATGGTTTCGGCCCCTCTTTCTACGCCTCGTTCTGGGATACTGTCGTTGCGGATGTCGAAGGGGTCTTCCATGACTTCTATTTTTCGAAAAGGGGGGTCTCCCCGGCCTCTGCATCAGAGTGATGCATACGGCCCTCTTATTAACGAAATAAAAGGTTCCAACAAGGTTCGAAAGTCTCCGACAGAAAAGTAATGAAAAGACAGCTCACACAGAGCAAAAGAGGCTGGACACACAGACTAGCCAAGAAAAGACGCCACATCCGGCTGTCTAAATATAGATAGGTAAACTAATTGCCTATCCTATTACATGACCGCCATCCAAACCGGTTGAAGATATCCCGACCTACCATCTCCCAGCGGATAGATCCAGTAACCAAATGCTCCCTGGCCACCATCGGAGTGAGTAGCGACCATGAACGGATCATGGCCGTGGCTCGGAAAATAACCTGCAAAAAATGAATACGTGATATTCTGTTAAAAACCAAATCATTTCTGCAAGTCCAGATAGTCCACAACAAGCGCAAACTCCAACACGTATATGTCTCGCTAATTCAGGCTCAACCCCAGTGAGCCATGTCCCAAATAACGTGGTGACAGAATTCGGTGGAGTAATATTAAAAGCAATGTGAACCGTCCGCCAAAGTACTCTGGCAAGCGGGCAATCAAAAAAGAGATGCTTGATCGTCTCGTCCCGATCATAGAAGCTACACCTCGTAGGTCCTGTCCAATTACGCTTAATCAAGTTATCCTTGGTTAAAATAACCTGTTTATGGACAAACCACATAAACACTTTTATTTTCAAAGGAACTTTGACAGCCCAAACATGCTTGGAGGTAGGAATGGAGCTCGAATTAATCACATCAATATACATTGATTTAACCGTGAAAACTCCAGACCTAGTCAGTTTCCAGCTCAATTCATCGGGTTGTTGAGAAAGATGGACATCCATTAGTCTCCGAACTAGACGGAGCCAATCTTCCCAACGATTGCCCACTAACGACCGTCTGAACTGAATATTAAGGGGGTTGGATTGAAACACCGTAGCAACGAACACCTCACGTCGTTGAACAATACGATATAAAGACGGATATTGAATGGCCAAGGGTGTCTCACCGAGCCAAGTATCCTCCCAGAATCGTGTACTAGCGCCGTTACCAATAAGAACCTTTGTCCTATTAAACAACGATTGTTTGACTTTCATCAGGCCTTTCCAGAACGGCGAGTCAGTTGGCCTGACAGTGACCTGAGACAAGGACTTTGTCTGTAGGTACTTGCTGCGAAGGATTTGGGCCCACATGGCCTCAGTCTCAAAAAAAAGCTTCCACAGCCACTTGCTAAGAAGGCATCTGTTCTTGACTTCAAGATTCTCAATACCAAGACCCCCTTGGTCTTTCGGTCTACAGATGATATCCCATTTTGCAAGTCTGTATTTTCTTTTAAGATCATCACCTTGCTAAAAGAAACGCGATCGATAAAAGTCCAGTCTTTTCCTAACACCAACTGGGACTTGAAAGAACGATAAGAGAAACATAGGCATACTCGTGAGCACCGAATTAATCAAAATTAATCGGCCTCCATATGACATGAGCTTGCCCTTCCAGCAACTCAGTTTCTTCTCGAACCGGTCTTCGATGCACTTCCATTCTCTATTGGTCAGCTTTCTATGGTGGATTGCAATACCTAGGTAAGAGAAAGGTAAATCCCCCAACTCGCACCCAAACAATTGCCGGTAAGCTTCCTGTTCGTCTTTGGCTCTACCAAAGCAGAACAGCTCGCTCTTATGAAAGTTAATCTTTAACCCAGTCAATCGTTCGAAAAGGCATAACACCAGCTTCATATTTCGCGCCTTGGCCAGGTCATGCTCCATAAAGATGATTGTATCATCAGCGTACTGAAGGATGGATACACCTCCATCAACCAGATGAGGTACCAAGGCACCCACTTGACCATTCTCCTTAGCCCTTCCTATCAAGATAGCTAACATGTCAACCACAATGTTAAACAAGATAGGGGAAAGGGCCAATGTCAACCACAATGTTAAACAAGATAGCTAACCTTGTCTTAGGCCTTTATGTGTCTGGAAGTAATGACCAATATCGTCATTCACTTTAATTCCCACACTCCCTTTTTGCGTAAATGATTCAACCTGGCGTCGCCAGGCTGCATCAAAACCTTTCATACGCAATACCTGTTGGAGAAAGGGCCATTTAACCTTATCGTACGCTTTCTCGAAATCCACCTTGAAAATGACACCATCTAACTTCTTGGAATGGATTTCATGGAGTGTTTCATGGAGAACGACCACCCCTTCAAGGATGTTGCGGTCCGGCATGAAAGCGGTTTGGGAGTGCTGCACCACAGAATGCGCAATCTGTGTGAGCCTATTAGTCCCGACCTTGGTGAAGATTTTAAAACTAACATTGAGAAGGCAGATCGGCCTGAACTGCTCAATTCTCACAGCATCCGTCTTCTTCGAAAGCAGTGTAATAGTGCCAAAGTTCAAGTGAAATAATTGAAGCTGTCCAGAGAACAGATCATGAAACATAGGTAGCAAATCCCCCTTAATAATATGCCAGCACTTTTTGTAGAACTCCGCCGGAAATCCATCCGGACCGGGAGCCTTATTATTTTTCAATTGTGCTATAGCATCAAACACCTCCTTCTCCGAAAATGGGGCAACCAGAATCTCATTTTCAGCTGCCGAGAGTTGAGGCACATCCTCAGTTCTGGAATCTTCGAGCGATACACAATTATCCTCCGGAGGGCCAAACAACTGCCTATAATACTCGGTTATATATGTTTTTAGGTTATCCTGTCCTAAAATAGTGCCCTCATCTTGCTCGAGTTGGAATATTCTCTTCTTTCTGTGCTTACCATTAGCAATCAGATGAAAGAATTGAGTATTCGCGTCCCCTTGGACCACTTTGCGAACCTTAGCCCGCAGAGCCCACTTCAATTCTTCTTCACGGAGAAGTTCTTTTAACCTCTTCTCTGCGTCAGTTTTAACCTGGAGCTCAGCAGGCGTCAAAATCATGGATTCAGCCTTAACATCCAGATTCTGTATAAGAGAGAGGAGCCTGTCCTTCTCAACCTTATATACCCCACTAAGGTGCTTAGCCCAGCCCCGTAAGAAGCTTCTCAAACTCCTAATCTTATTTTGCCAACGCTCGACCGCAGTCCTACCGCCTACACCCTTCGCCCATTCCCTAGCGATCAGGTCTAGGAATCCTTCGCGTTCGAACCAGGCCATCTCAAAAGAGAAGGTGTTTTTATTTCCCACGTGGTTCGGCTCCCCTGAGTCAACGAACAGGGGTGTGTGGTCGGAAAAACCCCGTGAAAGAGCTTGAACCGTCACAAGCGGGAACTTCTGTTCCCACTCCACACTCGCAAGAACGCGATCAAGCTTTTCGTAAGTCGGGTTGGGCAGAGAGTTAGCCCAGGTATACTTTCTACCAGAAAGTTCTATCTCTCTCAGATCCAAGCTTTCAATGATAGTATTGAACATGAACGACCATCTGCCGTCAAAATTATCATTATTCTTCTCCTCTGTCCTCCTAATGATATTGAAGTCACCCCCAACTAAGATTGGAAGCTGCTCGGACCCACAAATCCGAACAAGATCCGCCAAAAATTCCGGTTTAAGTTCGGGTTGTGCGGCACCATAAACCGGCACCAACGCCCAGTTGAAACCATCAACCTTAGACCTGACTCGAAACTTAATGGCGAAGTCACCCATCACTACACTCCGAACTTCAAGCGAATCGCATCTCACACCCAGCAAGATACCACCCGATCTTCCTCGCGGAGGAAGGCAATGCCAATCAAAATCAACACCACCCGCAAGAGAGGAAAGGAACTGGGGCGCAAAGTTGTCTCTACCAGTTTCCGATAGAGCAATAAAATCTAAACGATGCTCCAGTGATGCCTCAGCAAGAAACCTTCTTTTAGCCAAGTCTTTCAGACCTCTGCTATTCCAAAAGATTCCTTTCATCACTCATCATGAAATTTTTTAGTAGTCCGAATCCTAGCACTCCGACGAACTACAGAATCGGGATAAATTTTCCGTTTCCATTTACGCTTGGGTTTACTAGGTCCTGACTCCCGATCCTCATAACCGGGCTCATTGGAACAAAAAATTGTATTCTCTATGGGCATATCATCGTCCTCAGACTCCTGATTAGAGGGTGCTAGATCCACACACATATTATCGAGCACTCTAACCCCTAATGCATCAATCTCATTGTCATTCATTGGTTTAACCGCGGAAATATTACGAATAGTTTCTAAGGCACGCTCCGCCTCCAAATCTAACAAGTCATTCACCGACTTGGAAACCTCACTATATGACTCCCCTAGTGAAACTCCCAATTGGTTTGCATTATTTATAATCTCCTCATTAGAAAAATGCAATAACGAGTTAGATATGTTTACGGACATACCAGCAGAGATAGCAGCGTCCTGAAGCTTGGCGGCCCTCATAGCACACCGCTGCTGCATATCATCCACCTCCGGAAGCTCGTGGACTCGCTCACTGAACCGTCTCCCCGTCGAGGCAGGGTCTGGGATCCCGCCAAAAGCAATGACCTCCTCCCTGGTAAAGCCTCGCGCTGAGTCCCTCAGAGGATCAACCGAGGAGACCGGACGAGGTGGCTGCAGGCTCCCAAACCCCGCCGGGGGATCCACGTCCACGGGGATAGACGGATAGGAGAAGGCGCGGGCCACCTGCCCATGCCCTCCTCCCACCCCCCCTGTCGACGCAGAGGGAAGAGCCGTCGGCGAAGGAGTGGCGGTCCTCCTGACCGCCGGGGAAGAGGGGAGAGCCAGGGCCACCTGCCTCGCCCCCCCCCCCCTAGCGCAGCAGCAGGCTCGGGTGGCACCGCCCCAACCGGGGAGGCAAGAGCCAAGGCTGCCTGCCTCGGGCTCCCTCCCCCAGCGCTGGCCGACCCCACCTGAATCGGCATCCCCACAGGAGGGAAAGCTGGGTCCGCCTGACCCATGCAACCCTCCCCACAATCGACCATCACCGGCGTCGCCGGTGTCTCCGGCGCCAGGCTGAGAGAAGGAGAGACCGGGGCCACCTGCCCCCGACTCCCCTCCCCAAATCGAACCACCAAGTCAGTCGACGCCTGCCGGCCCGAGACCATTGAGATGGTAGGAGAGGTCGGCCCCACCTGAGGCTCCACCTCCCGAACCCCTCCCACGGGCGTCCCGAACAACCCATCCTCCATAGGACTAGCCACCACGTCAAGCTCCAACGGCGGAAGCATACACTCAAAACAATCATCAGACTCCACCCTGTCGCTCCAAAGCCTGGGAGGAGCAGATGCTGGCTCGAAGGATCCAAACCGCAGCGTAGTCATGGGTACCGCCGGATCCGAGGGAGACTCCACTCCAGGACCATCACCTGGCAACTGAGCATCCTGACTCGACCCCTTGGTCTTGTCACGACCCGCCTCATCATGCGGGTTCCCACGAGCACCGGCATCATCATCCCCCTCGTGCATATCCATAGCATCATCGGAAGCCACCTCGGCAAACAGCTCGGAATCCTCAAACTCGATCTCAAGAGGGAACACCTCTCCCCCATAAAACCAGTTGACCCTATCTGGGACATAATCGATGTCCAAAACCCCCACCAAGAGCCGGGCCACCCCATGTGAGCGGGTAAAAGCCATGTCCACATCCTCGGTCTTACCAACCATCATACCCAAGCTCGCCACCACGCGAGCATCTGTCAGAGCCTCAGATGGTGCCCCTGAAAACCGCAGTCATACCTGAGTGAGCGGTTTGCCTAGGTTCCACCTTTTTCCACTCGTGAAACTCTAGGATACACTTAGTACCCAGCACCTTACACAACCCAAAACTCAGCAGCTTCTGCAAATCTTCCACCGAAGGGAAATCAACCCTAAACACATCGTCCTCAATCTGGACGAGCTCCCACTGAAAATCACCTGGAGCCAGTTCCTGGAGTCGCTGCACAATTTGAGCCTCAGAAATCGCTTCGCAGGTAGCTTTCACAAGTCCAGTTGTCAAACTTTGAGTCTCAACTCGAGTCTCCCTCGCCACCGGAGACTCAAAGAACGTGAGCTCGGCACAATACACTCCATACATCGTGAGAGCAGGAGCCTGGTCACGCAAAACCGGGCAATCCCCCATAATATGAGCAGTCTTACCACATGTGTTACAGAGCTCCGCCATGCACTCAGCAATAAAGTGGCCCTTCTCACCACAACGATAGCATAGCATCTTTTCTTTCTTAGGCGCCCATTTGGACGCCCTCTCAGACTCAGCCCTGTCCCCTGCCTCCGCAGCCACTCCAGTAGCAGTAGCATCCACGTTGGCCAACGCCGTCACGACCTCCAATGCCTGGCTAGGCAGCTCAGTCGACCGCACGGGATCAACAGCCATATCCGAAGCCTGATGGTCAGCCACCACCGGTGGCGGGGGCTGCTTGCGGGCCCGACCACGGCCGCCACCACGACCACCATGATGGCCACGGAATCCACCTCTCTGCCGGTTATTCGGGCCAGTAGTCCCTTCGACAAAACCACCCGCCGGACCAAGGAAAGGTCTTTCGGCAGAACCATCACTCTGCAACGCGTATCCGCGTCCGCCTCCCGTAGACGACGAACCACGGTGCTGACCCTCCCCATAAGCATCAAAACCATCATCCCCCCACTGTCCTCTGGGCAGTCCATTAGCTCCACCATCCCCCGTGTCGAGCCTTGTCTGCGATGTGCCTGAACGCTTTTGCACCGGTCTCGCGACATAGTGAGGCGGTGGCGCCGCTCGAGGCACCGTCGGGCGACACCCCGCCCCACGGATGCAGGCACCGGAGGTCGTGGGGGAGGGGTCCCGCTCCCCGGAGCCGCAGCTACCGGTTTGGGAGGCCGCAGTCCTCCTCGCCCAGCGGTGGACAAAGTCCCGGTCGGCACCGCCGGACGCTGAATCGGCAGCCGGACACCATTGCCACCGCCCCGACCCGCGGCAGCACTGGTAGCCGGATTTGGCGGCGGAATCCACCACCTCTACCCGCGGCACCGACAGGGGCCGGAGCTGGCGGCCGGACAGGAGCACCGCCACCGCGGCCAAGGGCGACAGGATTAGCACCCGCCGGAGCAACGCCCCGGCCCGCCGCCGGCACTCCACGGTGCGCCCCGCCGGAGCCATCAAGCGGTCCTACACCAGCACGGGCCGACCCGGCCGGCTCCGTCGAGCTCTTTCCCGCGACCCCCTGACCCGCCATGCGCAGCGGTGGGATTCGACGGGCACACCCTCCAAGATCAGTTCGACGATGAGGAGCCCGTCGGCAGGAAACCCTACGGCGCACTACGAGACCAGCGGGATTAGAGGGATCGTTGCATGCCTCTCGCACGTACGCGATGCTCTCGTCCAAAGAGCCCCCCGAATCCGGCCCAAGAAACACTGGCCCACCTGCGACCGCTTCGAACTGGGCCTCATACCCAGCCGAAGACGGCCCAGACTCGACCGGTGGCCCCGCAGCGCCAATCAAGGATTTCAAACGCGCCGCCCGAACATCAGCGATCGGGATCGACGCCGCCGGCGCCATCTGCTGCCGGCCGGCCGCCGCACGGCCGCCCTTCTTCCTTCTCACGACCACCGTCCATGCTTCCGGAGGGACTAAATCGAGAAGAGTAAGTTTTGGGAGACTTACCTTGGGAATAGGCCCCTTCCATGGCCGAGGAGCAGACGCAGCCGTCCTCCGATGGACCACCCGCCGGAGCACCTCCATGTTCTCACCGGGCGGCAGACCGGACCTCGCCGGATCCTCTGAGGGGATCATCGCCTCCACCATCCCCGCCACCTCGTCCTCGTCGTAGCCGGTGGCAAAGGCTTCGCAAATCATATCGGAGGGAGTCGGAGAGTATTCCGTGGCGCCGCCGGACCGCCCGCCGTCTTCATCCTCATCCCCACTCTCCTCCTCGGCGAGCGCCCAGAAACGCCCGCCCACTCTCCGGCGATCAGTGGGAGTGATGGACGTCGAAACTCCCGGCGGCATCGAAACCGGCGGCCGAAACGCCCGCCCGTCGCCCGTCGCTACTACTACCATACCAGCTAGATAGAGTTTAGGGTTTGAAATCCTTGATTGGCGCTGCGGGGCCACCGGTCGAGTCTGGGCCGTCTTCGGCTGGGTATGAGGCCCAGTTCGAAGCGGTCGCAGGTGGGCCAGTGTTTCTTGGGCCGGATTCAGGGGGCTCTTTGGACATCATGACTTCTATGACGGTACTCTCGATCTCACCCGCATAAACCGAGCCTTCCTCGTCCTTCTCCCTAAGTTTGAGGCAGCTCGCTCGCCGTCTGATTTCCGCCCCATCTCCCTGCAAAACTGCATCATGAAGGCCATCACCAAAGCGTTGTGCTCCCGTTTGCAGCGCTACATTCACTCTCTAGTTGACCCCGATCAGACCGGGTTCCTCCCTGGCCGCCGCATCTCTGAGAATATTGTCTACGCTGCTGACCTTCTTCGCGTTTGCCATACCCGGCGAGCTCCTACTGTGGTGTTTAAAATCGATTTCCGGAAGGCGTTCGACTCCGTCAACTGAGCCAGCCTCCTTACCGTCCTCTCGGCTCGGGGTTTTGACTCTAAGTGGTGCGGTTGGATTCGCGCTATTTTGTCTACCGGTCACACCTCGGTTCTCCTGAATAATGTTCCTGGGGACTGGATCCTTTGTCACAATGGCCTGCGTCAGGGAGACGCGCTCTCCCCCTACCTTTTTATTATCATTGCGGATGTTCTTCAACGTCTCATTCGCCGTGCTTCCGACGAGGGGCGGCTCGCCCACCCCATTGACCCTTCCCTCCCGTGCCCCGTTCTGCAATACGCCGACGATACCCTTATCCTCTGCCGCGCTGACATTCCCTCGGTTACCCACCTCAAAACCTTGCTGGACACTTTTGCCCTCGCTACCGGACTCGCCATAAACTTCCACAAATCTGGGTTCATCCCGATGCACTGCAGTGGTGAACTGTCGGCGGCCTTGGCTGGGATCCTGGGCTGCCCTATCTCTTCTTTTCCTCAACCCTACTTAGGACTCCCCCTGTCTCCCCATAAGCTCCCCATCTCCGCCTATGACCCCCTCATCCGTTCTTTCGACCGTTACCTTTCGGGCTGGCGTGCCCTGCTCCTTTCCTCTGGTGGCCGAATGGTACTTTGTAATGCCGTCCTTAATAACCTCTCTACTTATTTTATGTGCTCCTATCTGCTTCCCTCTGGTGTGATTGAGATGATCGACCGTAGACGTCGTGCCTTTTTTTGGACCGGCAAGGATACATGCTCTGGCGCTCGCTATCTTGTTGCTTGGGATAATGTGTGTGCAGATGTGCAGGAGGGTGGCTTCGGGATCCGCGATCTACGACGACAGAACATGTGCCTGCTCCTCAACTTCGTCCACAAGCTTCACCAACCGGACTGTCCCCCTTGGAAGAGCTGGTTCCTCCGCAGCATCAGGGGGGACATTGGCGACTGCTCTTCAGCTCCTTCCTTCCTCGAGGTCATCGTCCGCCGGGGGCTCCCCACGTACAGGGCCATCACCCGTGTGGCGCTTGGGGACGGGCGCACTACCTCCTTCTGGCATGACCGCTGGTGCCCCGGTGGTGCCCTCTGCTTCGAGTACGCGGCGCTCTTCTCCCACTCCACGCGCCCCAACGCCTCCGTGGCGGCGGTCGCCCTCGACGGTCTTCATCTTCAGAGACGCCTCTCCTCTGTAGCTGCTTCTCAGCTGGGAGAGGTCCGGGCTCTCATCCGTGCCCTGCAGCTTGGTGACACTCCGGACCGTCGGTTCATGGCTTGGGGCGAGGACCTAGCGTTCAGCTCACGCGCTGCGTTTCGGGTTCTCTCCTCCAATGGAGTGCTCTGTCAGACCTCCATCGACATTTGGTGCTCCAAACTTCCCAGGAAGATCAAGATCTTCGCTTGCTTGCTGGCTCGTGACCGCCTCAGCACGCGTGTGAACCTGTTCGCGAAGAACTGCGCCCCCTCTAGTATGTGTGCCTCCTGCTCCGCGGAGGAGACTGCTGTGCATATTTTCACCTCGTGCGTGCGCGCAGCCTCCACCTGGCGCCGCCTTGGACTGGGCCCCTTCGACTCGGTTGGCGGGATTCTCTCCTCGCCCCCGGGTGCTCCGACCTCGCCTCCGCTCTGGAAGGACGGGCTCCTAGTGCTGCTTTGGCAGATCTGGAAAGCCCGGAACAACGCCACGTTCAACGGCGTCGACTGCGACGTTGGCGACATCCTCTCCAGAACTGCGGACGACATCATGCTCTGGAGCCACCGTTACAACGCTCCTGATCGCGCGCTGTTCCTGGAGACGCGTGCTTTTTTTTCTTTCAGCCCTGTAACTCTCCCTCTCCCCCTCTTCGGTTTTTGCTGCTTAGTTGGTAGTTTTTTATCTCTTCGATGAAAAACTCTGTATGACTGCCAAGTCTTTCGAGTAATACAACAACCGGTGGGGCCCTGGCCCCCCCGTCATTCTCGAAAAAAAAAATTCTGGCCGCATTTTATTTTTGGGTTATGTTCTTTTTTTTTTATGGTGCTACGGCGGGCTTACGCCAGCCTGAACCATTTTCATTATATATAAGAGAAAGATACAAGACATCAGGTACAACAGAAAGCAACCAACACACACAAGAAGGCACAAGAAAGAACAGAAGAAGAACCAGAAAAGAGCTACGACAAGCAGCCAACACCAAGAACTTAGCACCCAACACCACTAGTTGGAACGAGAAGAGCGGAAGCAAGCTTTGTTGAATCAATCAAAAGGAGATCCGTCACCGAGAAGACGTAGAGAAGAAGTTGCCGGCTGCCCTGCGATCACTCTGCACCTTGAAGAGCTAGGAAGTCGCAACCACTGTCGAAGGGCATCCCACTGCCTAGCCACGTCGCGGCAAAGAGAGCTACGGACCGTGCCGAAGGGCAATGTTCCACCGAGACAGACCCTGCACCTCCTCTAGGCCACACCACGGCCACCATCAAAAATAGATAGAACCAAAGCACTATGCCAGGCAACAAAGCCTCAGACGCCGTCGAAGGGCACCGAACACCGAGACCTCATCGTCGCCACGAGCCCCCAAGAGATAAGGTCAACCATCAGGACCGAGGTGACCAAGGGATTGGTCGCCGCCACAGATCACTTCCACCGCCACCACCCTGCACACCAACAACCCAACAAACACTCCAATCCAGACATCAAGCTGCCAACCGCGGATCCGTGGCCCCCAAAAACAACGCCCTCAAGCGGGAGAAACGACATCGAGACGCCGTCGTCGTCCGATCCAGAGATGGATCTGAGGCTTTCGCCCGGGGCACACGATTAAGAGGGTAACAGTAGCTTCCCGATGACGCCTTCAAGAAGGGAAACGGCGCTCGAAGGCGTCGCCGTCATCGTTGCCGACAGGATCGACACAAGGCTTTCGCCTGAAGCATCCCGTCCCCGTCATCTCCGTTGAAGCTGACCGATGTGCCCTGCAGCCCGAGACCTCCCCACCCTCCTGCCAGTCCACGGCGAGCGTCCCCACTAGGACTAGCATGAGGCTCCATTGACACAGAAGCTCACCTCGAGCACCTGCACAGCCGGAGTCAGGTCGTTGTCGGCTGCCACCTGCATTCAAGCCCTTGCCTCCAACCACACCCCACCACCACCGTAGTCAAACTCTGTCGACGGCATCCACCGCCGACCCCCTGGTCGTGGCCACGAATGCCGGTTGGCCGGGTGAGTTCAGGAAAAGCAGATATGGGCGCCAAGTAGCATCCCACACTGGCTAGACTGCACCCCCGCACGACCACGCAGCCCGTGCGCGCACACCGCGCCGCCCAACTCCTCTGCCCTTCACCACCTGCAAGCCGGCGCCGCGCCTGACCGGCTCGCTGGATCCAGATCCAGGTCACCAGGTCCACCGGCCGCCACACCGCCGCAGCACAGCTGCCCGCCACCGCCTCGCAACCACCACCGTGAGGCAGCTCGCGTCGGATGAGACCGCCACCGACCACGGCCAGATGCGCCGCCGGCAGAGGGCCTCGCGTCGCCGAGCCCTGCTACCTGGATTGAGAGAGACACCCCGCCGCCGCCGTCCCTGGGTCCAGCGCGAGCTTTGCTGGCGGAAACCTCTAGCGGCGGCGAGATGGGAGGGGGTGGGGGAGGGGTGGTGGCTGCGCTAGGTTTTCGCCCCCGAGTCGCCAGAGCCAGCTTTGGGTTATGTTCTGATTATATGTCCACATCCTATGGCGTTTAGCACAGTGATTAACTTAAGCAGAAACATATGGTTTCATCTCGATACCATTCTCTTCATTTCAATTTTATGTCAGAGATTTGTGTATGTCCACACTAAGACCATTATAATATCAGTTCTCTATTGATAGCGTAACAACTCTGTTTTCTGATTGTTTCATATATATTGGAAGTACAACGTGGTGCATACGGTTAGGCTGACACGACTAGCAAAGTGCAGAAATAGACACGGAACAAGAAGATACATTAATTGACGATAAACTTATGATGTGTTCGTTGGTACGCCCCCTTCAATAATATATTAGAAAGGCTGATGCAACTCAATGGTGTATATTAAAGCATATTATTTCAATTGAAAGTCAAATGTATTCTATTGTACTTCACGAAAGTGCTAAAATAAATAATATATAGATGTGTGGTTTTGTTTTGTATCCTTAACCCGGAATGGTTGTAAGCATGAAGAAACAAAATTTTATATGGTGTGTATGGAAGCACACCTTATAACTTATATTCCCTAGCCCTTGAATGTTTTCTACTTCTTCCTTTATGCAAATTTTCTATCATCCAATTGTACGATTGTCTTATTCAAAATATAATTGATAATTAACAGTCTCTTTTGGCCTACGTAGAAGGCAGCCCATCTAATATACTGTATTTTATGTGTGCAGAAAATCAATGGGACCATTTGTGATACATATATAACTATTGTTGTTGTTGTTGTCTGGCT
Source organism: Triticum aestivum (assembly GCF_018294505.1). Lineage (NCBI taxonomy): Eukaryota > Viridiplantae > Streptophyta > Magnoliopsida > Poales > Poaceae > Triticum > Triticum aestivum. The sequence continues at coordinate 614,721,977 of NC_057814.1, forward strand.
GTAATTGCAACACCACCCTAAAATATCATATTATTATTATGCTTACACATAGTCAGATGGTGAAGAATTATTGTGTTCTCTTTGTCAATGGGGATCAGAACTAGATGACCTTTTGGAGTTAAAAACCTGGCTGAATCACCTATTCTTACTGCTCATTTTTCCAACGACACTGTAAACGTTAGAATTTCGAACTACCTTTATTTGGTCGTCTATAATTAAAGATAAAAGTAAATGAAAATACACTATATATAACACTTGAAAAATGCTAATGAGATAGAATTCTAAGAAAATAAATTTTGAACATATTTTGACTTTCCATATGATACTAGCCCGTGCAAGTGCACGGGTCGGCGACTAGTATGTTATAGTTAGCTAAAAAATGGCATAACTACCTTGGATAGCTCAATAATGACATAATTAGCATACTTTGGTCAAAAATGGCATAATAATCTTGGTTACCTTGAAAATGACCTAAACTTAGCTTATTTTCCACGAAAATGACATAATAACCTTTCTTAGCTCCAAAATGACCTATTTACATAGCAATATCATTCTTCATGCTAGCTTGAGCCCTTAACTAATATTTTGTTCCTCTCTCTCAGGCGCACGACGACAAGAAGCCTGTGCCAAGTCTGTTCGACCTCTATGGCATGGCCCATATGGCCCCGTACAAGAAGGCCAAGCCATTCACGGAGTCTGACCTAGATCATCCAGAGAGCTTCACCAACATCTCCTCCCACCACAAGCTTGTGAAGTACAGAGACGAGGGGAAAGCGAGTAAAGGGGAGGACTTTAACCCGAGCCAGGATCCTTTTGATACAGAGCTGGTGATGATATTTGGTGGCGGGAGGTCCCATGGCTCTCAAGCCATTGGTGATGGACTGATACGTTGTCCTAAGACTCTCCGCAGATCAAGAAGCGCCTGAGTAGCTCTGATCCTGAGATAACGCCTCGTGCACAGCCCGCGGAGCTCGCCATGGCGGTTAGTTATACGGACTCTCTCACCTTTCCTCCATTACATTGTGTGTGTGCGTCCGTCGATGATTACAATGCTAACGAGGAGTGCTGTGTTGCAGGCATTGGTTGAGAAAGAGAGATTGAAGACCCAGGCGATTTTGGAGGAGGCAAAAAGGGAGGCGGCGGAGAGGGAGATGGAGGAGAGGACGGCTAAGCTGTTGGAGGAGGAGAGGAACCAGAACGAGGCGTCTAACCGGGCCCTATACGAGCTCATCGTGGTACGTTTCTCGTGCATTTTAGCCCAATCATGCACGTAATGTTCGCATTACTAACTAATTAATATGAGTGACTCATGAGAACCAAATGTGCAGACCATGTGTGAGAAAAACGGTCAGGCCCCTCCGCCGATGCCCCAGATTGCTCCGGCGACCACGGTGAGTTTGATTTGAATGGTCCTTAGTTACTACTATTCACATTTCAGTTTGCATCATGCTAACGAGACATTATTGAAAATGATATTTGGTTCAGCATGGCTCCCGACAAGCATCGACCAATCCTTCCGCGTCTGCCAATGCCGGAACCCCGACTGGTCCTTCACCTCCGTCTGCCACTGGCGCAGCCCCGACCATTCCTACACCTTCGTGATAACGGTATTTTTCTTCTTATTTAGCCTGTTTAGTCCATTTTTGACATAATGCCTATTTAGTCCACAAATGACATAATAAGATGAAGAAAATCAAGGAAGAGGAAGGAAAGAAGGAATATGAAGAAAAGAAGAAGAAGAAGAAGAAGAAGAAGAAGAAGAAGAAGTAGAAAAGTTCTTCTTCTTCTTCTTCTTCTTCTTCTCCTTCTTCTTCTCCTTCTACTTCTTCTTCTTCTTCTTCTCTTCTTCTTCTTCTTTTCCTCCTCTTACTTGTTTTTATTCGTAAATGCCATCATAACCTTGCTAACCTCATAAATGTCATATACTTAGCTTGTTGTCCTCTAAAATGACACAATAAGCTTAGTTAGGTCAAAAATGGCATAATTTGGTACGTTAGCTCAAAAATGGCATTTTTCTTCTTATTTAGCCTATTTAGTCCATTTATGACATAATTTAGCCTATTTAGTCCACAAATGACATAATAAGATGAAGAAAATCAAGGAAGAGGAAGAAAAGAAGGAATAGGAAGAAAGAAGAAGTTCACTTGTAAGCCACAATTACATTATCAGTAATGATACGCCCTAGAACAAAAGCACTCTATGTCTAACTAATAATATCAGGAAGAAAAATCTTTAGCCTAGCTGCCAGCATCTTCGCTAGTACTTTGTAAACAACATTACAGAGGCTTATTGGCCTAAACTGTGAGACGTTCTCCGGAGTATCAACTTTGGGAATCAGCACTATCATGGTTGTGTTCCATCCCTCTGCGATGACCCCACTATTCACAACATACAGTACTTCTTTTGTAAGATCATCACCGATTAAACGCCAAAACTTTTTATAAAATATTGTGTGTAAGCCATCTGGCCCAGGAGCCTCTAGATCACCAATGCCGAACAACGCTTTCTTCACTTCCTCCTCAGTGTATGGTGCCAACAAAGCTTCATTCATGTATGGTGTTACTCTTGGTTTAACCTTCTTGAGTACTTCCTGGTTCACCACATGTACCTCTGCCGTGAATAAGTTCTGGAAGTAGCTGTCAATCAGAGCTCTCATAGCCTCATTATCCTCCTTCCAATCACCGTTTGCATCCATAAGACGCCCGATGAGGTTTCTCTTTTTTCTGGCTGTTGCATAATTATTGAAAAAAATGTATTGTGATCACCGAATTTAAGCCAGTTTGCGCGAGCTCTTTGCACCCAATATATTTCCTCTTTTTCCATTGTTTCCTGAATCTCAATTAGTAGATGTCTCTGCCGATCTGCCGACTCGTCAATAAGTGGGCCCGATCATAGTTTTCCCAACTCCTCCTTCAAGCTTTTCAGTCGGCGCTGTGGTGACTTAAGTACTGTGCGATCCCAGTCATGCAAATCCTTGTGTACCTCTGCAGTACGTTCAGCAAACGGCATAGTACCTGATGTACGTGACCATGATTCAGTTACCCGATCCATCATCTCTCCTTCTTGAAGCCACCGCACTTCAAACTAGTTCTGCTTCCATGTGAGTGATCTATCCTCCACTTCTCATCGGATGAAGTTCCCATCCTTACATCAATGAAATTCTTTGTTTTTCCCATTACTCCCAACACAACAGGATTGCGCCAAAGGAGTAAAAGACTGCCACTTGCCCCAACACTTTCCACCACTTCCACATGGTCCATCTTAAGTTTTCTCATCATTTTTTCTGCCCTCACTGTGTTCAAATGTGTTTCGGACAGAAAAAACACATCCGGCCCCCATTGATTCTGGATGTCCAGAAGCACCCTTACTGCCGCTGTACTGTCCATACCGCGAAAGTTCCAACATATGGTTTTCATTGGTTCTGGCGATCACCCTCGAGGGGAGTCGCCGATGTGTCATTTGTTCCTTGACCCGAGTTGCTGGTTTCAGATCTCAACCTCTTCTGATCTTGAACTTTCTGTGGAGTACTAAGCAGACTCTTGTCCACTGGTTCCGTGGCAATGTTCTCCAACAAAGTAAACTTTGTCATTAACAAAGCCAGCTGGTGGTATTTGAGGAGACACCGACGCTGAAGCAACCATGCCATCCTGCGATATGAGCCTTTTCCGGGCAGTGGTTACGATCGCACCGTTGGGGTTGTGAGCATCTATGTCCATGGCCAGCCCTTCTTGTGGGTTAGGGTCACCGGGGTTCCCTCTCCCTCTGCCAAAGCCGCCGCCCCTGCCAGCACCATCACCATTCTGCCCCATTCCTCTTCCAGCTCCTTGTCTGCCTCCTGATCTGTCAAAGTTAACAAGTAACCAGCTGCCCCACTCACAATCCTCCGGTTTATGTATTCCATCTCCGCATTCAGTCACAACACATGTCCAACTAGTCCACACAAATCAGAAAAATCTGGCAGTTTCTCGTATGCCACGGGGTACTTCTTTTTTGCTTTCAATGTCAGTGGCACAAAACGTATGAGCGGAGTATCCAGCAATATGAACACCCTGGCTCGTAGATATTTAGTAGGGTTTATCCGACCCTCATTAACAATTACTTTTATGGGCGGGATCCCTACTTTCCTCGCTATCTTTATCGCTAGCTCAGTGTTCTTCATGAGCCCCTCTGGGATACCCATGATGCGAGCCCACATCGGAATTCAATCCAATTTATAGTCTGTGACGTTGGATATGCCATCATATTCCTCGATCACTACTGGCGCACCACGGAACTCCCATGGGCCTCTGTTCATCACCCGGTCCCAACCGCCCAAACACAAAAACTGGGCCAAGAACAGATTGTTGCCCCTGGTTTTGAAGGTAACACCATGAGCAGACGGCATTGCGCATCGATTCGAATAAGGCCACATGGCTGAAGGGTTTTTGGGTGTGAACCCTAAAGATCCTGATCCAGCGTGTTTCCTCAATCAGTCCTTCTCTTTCTCCTGACAGATCCAGCTCTTCTTCCTCTTCTCCATGTAGATTCAGACCCACGAATCGATCTTCCAAGGAAGAATCATGGCGGCCGGTAATCCTCACTGTACATGCCGCTGCCAGCAGCAGCCTCAGGCTGGGCCGATCCTGATCCCGTCTCCTCCATGTCGCCTGGGAGGGGTACTCGCGTTCGTGGGCTCGGCCACAATCCAATCTCACTAGGGTTGGGGAATCACCGGAGATCAGCGATCTATGGTGGACTCAGGCGTTCGCCGCCAGAGGATATAGGGAACCCTAGGAGACCTAGGGGAAGCGGGGTACGTGAAAAAGAAAGGTAGAAACCTACTTTGTGCCGCTCTTAATTTGGTTAATGGAATGAGCAGATTTCCAGTTGAGTTTTTTTTTTGCCAGTTGCCATCTTCCTTTTATACATGGAGTGAGATTGAGATAATGATAGTTAGGTGTCAACCCGAAGGATTGCCATTTGATTTTGATCCAAGGGCTCAGGAAAATGGTTGCGTATTTTAAAAAGGGCGCCACGCCAATGTGACGACAAACTCTAGTCTTAGGATGCAATGCCATGTGGCTCTTCGTCTTCTTCCGACTCCTTGACACTTCCTCCCTCCTCATCCCATGACCTCCTTTGTTGCCAAATTTGCCGACGTCCTTAGATTCATTGCCGTCACGTCCAGATAAGGTGTTCTTCTAATGTTGTTGGGACACTCATTAACCATGTAGCACCTGTGAAATCTCGTCGCCGCTGGTGGTCAGTGCCAACCTTTGCCCTCGTTGCCTCGTCGTTCGCCCCCTCATCTTCTTCCTAGCACACAGCAGACGCCGAGTCAAGACGGCGAGTTTCATACAGCAGTTTTTTTCCTGTTAAGAAAATCAGACATAGCAGAGATACATTGTGGGCCGGGCTTATTCTAAAACCAAAAGGACCATAAGTGGAAGGCCACTAATAGGCGACGGCGCGTCGGCCGAAAATTTCGGCCGGTCCCACGTGGGCCACACGATCTGGCTTTTCTAAACCGTACGATTCCTTCGTCAAGCTTCCAGAAAACGCTGCAGCAAAGGAAAAAGCAGAGGAGAAAGAAGAAGGGGAAAAAGACCAGCGCCCCGCTCGTCCTTGGCCGCCGACGACCCGTGCTCGCAGAACCTTGCCCGTTGGCCTCGCCGCAGACTCCCACCGCCGATGCTCGCCGCCGTCGCTCGCAACAAAAAGGCCGTTGACCGTAGCAGCTTTTTCTCTTGCCTCTGTGTTGCATCCATGGTAGCTTCGCGGCGCCGACCGCGACACCGTCCCTCGCCGGTGCTGCCCACCGCCGTTGCAGCATCAATGGCGACGGCGGTGTCGCTTCCAGACAAAGCTGATGGTAGCAAAGAACGGATTGTTGGTTCTAGCAAAAGTCGATGGCGGTTGAAGCAAAATTGGGGCTGGTTCCAAGAAAAACAAAAGATAGTGGTAGCAAAAAATATTGCTGGTTCCAGCAAAAATCGAAGGCGATGAAAGCAAGATTGGGTCTAGTTCCAGCAAAACAAAAGATAGTGGTAACAAAAAGATTGCTGGTTCCAGCAAAAATTGAAGGCGGTGGTAGCAAAATTCAGTTGGTCAGCAAAACCAAGATAGTAGTAGCAAAACGCGATGCTAGTTCCAGCTTATATATGCACCGTTTCCAGCACCGATAGACACCGGTTCCAGCACCGCTAGCTGCCCGTCGCAGCACAACTCTCTAGCACATAGCAATGCTCGATGCTGGAGTTAGAACCGGCTTGTGGAGGAGCTGCAACCGGCAGGGGGCCAAGCTGCATCCGGCAAGGGCTAAGCTCGAACCCACGAGCGCCGGAGCTGCGGTGCGGTCGGTTGCAGCTCCCCGCGGTGCTGGTTCCAGCAAAAATGATGCGTGGTTCCAGCACGCGCTGCAGTGGCTGGGGTCGTCTGAGACACGGCGTACGCGGTGGCTGCTGGTAGCCCTGGCCCGCGACGCCGGCGAGCCCCTCACATCAACTCCTCTCGCCAGAGGTGCCTGGAAACAGTGCTTGGTCTTTGGGCGGTCCGATGCCAGGCGGTACGCGCCTTGGGATGAACTACGCCATGGATCTGAGGCCAGAGGGAGGAGGGTGCGCGCGTGGCCATGAATCGGCGGCGGTGGCCGGAACAGCTCACGGGATAGTTTAGTTAAGAGATGAGATGAGAAGGAGTAGATAAGAGGAGAAGCGAATGGTTGTGAGAGACGGAAGAAATAAGGCAAAAAGATAAGGAAGCGGTGCGTGCGTAGAAGCTACTAGTAGAGCCGAGCGAAGCCTGTGTCCGGCGCAATACTGAGCCGGTCCGCCGATTACAAGGCTTTCCCTAAGTGGAATGTTGGTGGAACCCTCGTACTGGCTCAGAGTAGTGGTCGTCCGCCAGTCCACAGCATCAGTTTCAGTCCCCACCTGGTAGCACAATTCTAGGGTTTTGTCGTTCCGTCCCGTCGGAGAGGTGAGATCCGGGCGTCCATGGAGGCGAGCTCGGGGCCTCGCCGGAGTTCCGCCCAGGAGCCAGATGGCCCAGGCGACGGAGCGGACCTCATCAGCACCCTCCCCGACGAGCTGCCCCTCCTCGTCCTCGCCCGCCTCCCCTGCACCGGAGTCCTCCCCCGCCGGTGGCTCGGCCTCTGGGCCGGCCTCCGCCAGATCGTCTTCCGCGGCGTGGCCCTCCCCTCGCTCGAGGAGGCGCTCGGCCGTGTCACTCCGCCTGCGGTTTCCATCAAGCAGCAGCGTGGACCCGTCCCCACGGAGCACTGGACAGACAGCGCCGCCGCCGGCGTCCCCATCAACTCGCTGCTCCGCGCCGCCGCGCGGCTCGATCCGGAGAAGCTCGACTTCCGCCTCCCCTCCGGCTTAATCGACCGTACACTCGCTGTCGATCTGCCTTGCTTCCAGCGCGCCACCTCCATCGCGCTGGACCTTTCCCCCATCACCCTGGCCGTGCCGGCCGGCGCCGATTTCCCCGCACTCGAGACGCTGTCCCTGGCGCGTTGCAGTACCGATCTCGACGCCTTGCTCTCCTGCTGCCCGCGCTTGCGCACGCTCCGCCTCAGCACGGCCAGCGACATTAGGGTCAACTCGCCGTCGCTCCAGGAGCTTGTCGTCTGCTGTGAGACCAGTGTGACACGACATGTCGACATCGTTGCTCCCGCGCTTAAGCAGTTGGCCATCTCATTGACGGCGGTGGACCTCAGCATCTCCGTCTTGGCACCAATGGTGGAGAAGGTCTCGTGGCACTGCCTATACTTTGGACCGCGTATTGTGTTTGGTCTTTGGGGCCTCAACAAGGTGCAGCTACAATCGGCAGAAAGACAAGGAGAGCCATCGTCGCTGTGCATTTATGCTTGTGCGGTGCGTCCCTTTTACTGTTCAATCTGCTCCAAGCTCTGACTAAACTAATTTTGTGAATGATATCTATCTATCGTGGCAAATTGTTTTTTCAGTTCTCTGGCTTTTTTCGCGCTCAGGCAGGCCACTTTAAGCAGGAGATCGAGAAACATATGGTTGCTGCTTTCTCTGGTTTAGAGCTTCATCTCACAGCGAGGGGGCATGCTTTTGGAGCGTTAGTGTTTCATCTTCTTAGAATGAATCGAATTCGTACTGCTACACGGAGGCTTAAGGTCGTCCTAGAGAGATCAACGGTAATTCTCAGGTCTGATTATATACCCAATAGTACATTGTGTATTTGTGTGGTTATTCATATATGTACATTTTTTGTTTTAGTTCAAAGAAGTATGCCCGCCATACTGTCCTTGTGAGTCAAACTGGAGGTCCCAGACTATATCCTTGGATGCTCTCGAAGAAGTGGAGTTCAATGAATTCGACGGAGCAGATCATGAGTTTGATTTATTGGAATTGATACTTGGATGTGCACCGACACTAAAAAGAATGATTGTCAAGCTGTCCGAGGAGACCTCGGCAAGTAATGATGGATGCGCAAAGATAGACAACATCTTCAAGGCATGGTCCTCTGTGGAATGTGATGTTTATCACAGCTCTGGTGAGATATATTTGGCATGCATTATTAATATCTTCCTAATGAAACACAGATATATTCCCTCCGTTTCCGAAAAGAAGGCTTATAAATTTTCTCCTAAGACAAACGGTGCATAGTTTGACCAAGTTTGTAAAAAGGCCATAGTGATACTAATTTTGTATTGTAGTTGCTGATAATTTTTCTTATATAAGTTTGTTCAAATTTTGCACCGATTGAAATGAGACAAAATTATAGTCATTTTAGGAGACGGAGGAAGTAACTGTTAATCGTTGTGTAAGATCTGACTGGTCGAATATGTGGAGTTGACATGCCAATTATATAGTTTGGTTGTGCACGTATAATTTATTAGCTAATTAAACATTTTATATTTCTGCCAAATTTGTGTGCTCAGATGCTCATGTTTTTTTTAGAAACTGAAACTGAATGGTGGATTGGATGATAATAAAAATTAAGTATTTTTACTCACTTACCTAAATTGCTCTTTTGCATTGCACAATCTTCTTCATTGATCTTGCCCTTTTATTTTGCACCTGCATTTGAGTTTCTTATTTAGGTTATCCCATCTGAATTCATCGGCATTGGGGTTTGGTACAAATTTTAGTTCGATTTAAACTTTATTCAGCAATTATTTTCCTATTTCTTTCTGCTGTCAGCGTGTATTCCATTTTATTTCTGGTTTTGCATCTGTATTCAGTAGCAAAAATACAGTTCCCAGATAACCTAAAGTTTGTTGTCCCATCTTAATTTTTCATTGGCCTTCGGGTTTCTTTCTGCTCTCATCATATTGTGTTTTATTTGGCGGCATATAAGAATAATACAGGGGGAGTCTCCCGTCTGTTCTCATTCTTTTTTATACTGACTTGAGCTTGTTTCTATTTGTCTCCTCTTCAGGGTTAATGCACGGCAGCCAAAATTGCCCGTCGACATGATTCTCATCCTTGGGTCTCTTGATCCTGTGGTGCGCATTGACAAGATCATCCTTAGGTCTGTGGATTCGTGGTGCACATTGACAAGGTCGATCGTCTCAGGACTTTGCTTGGTTGCATCAACTGATCATCTGGCGTGTTCTTTTGCCAGTGTACTGTACTAGGTTATATATAAGGTGCTCAGTTGTATCTTGTGGTTACTATGCCGTTTGACTAATGAATTAATGCACTCTACCTTTGTTGTGAGTCAATTACTCGAAGCCGACTATCATGTTAAGCCTATGGTTTCAGTTCTCATTTTGCACTGTTTCATTGTGACGAAGACATTGCATGCTTTCAGCGGTAGTAAAATTATCTGCAGTGAATGCTCCCCTTACCGCTCTTAGTGCTTATACAGCTGTGGTTGGATGAACCAAACGGCTCTGTGAGATAGCTCAGTACCTTAAACTTGGAATTGTCCTCTCTTTTCTAACTACTGCACTGCACCCTATATGATGGATTGAAGATGCATCTTTGTGTCACTTCTGTTTTAGCAAAATCTTTGTCATCTTGTGTAGATATGCAAGGTGCAACTTGATTCCTGGCAATACTCGTTGCTTGAGTGCAATATATGGGAAGAAGTATCTGGACTCTTGTTTATTCTGGAGTTTGTGAAGCTCTGATTGCTTAAATAACGCCGGTGGGAAAGGCTTGGCTGTCCGGCTTGAGTGAGGAACTGCAGCAAGATGAGTTCGTCATAGCGGTTGTAATTAACACTGTGGGCAGTCTAGTTGTGCCTCTCTTTGTGAAGGGATACATGTATGGCTTTCGGATCCTTCAGATCCTTTGTGCATCCGCATGAACATCATTAGGCAACGAAGCTCTCTAATGAGAGTATGGTTTATCTAATGAATGGTTGGATGTTTCATCTTTTTTGAGATTTTCCAGTGTCTTATTCTTTTGTTTTCTTATAGCTCATCATCTGCTTAGGCCGTCTCTAACCAAACCCTTATCCTGTAACTCCTCAAATGATCTGTCAAACTTTAATGCCTGAAATATAAGGCGTTAAAATGTGGCTGGAACCTAACCGAACTTCTATATTTAACTCTCTATTTTTTAAACTAATTATTCCATCCTTTGTGACATACATATTTCAAACAATTGCATGGTATTTCACCAACAATTATTTGAATAGTTGAAATGCAGCATATCCAACAATTGAACTACAAATATTATAGTTTATCTAATTGAACAATTCAAATTATAACATACATATACTTCATTCAAAAGACACCAAATCAATCAAGTCTACCCAAAGAATCGGTGGAGCCGGTGAGGCAGCAGTTGGTGGGGCAGTTGGTGTCGCAATAGATGATGGGAGTTCAACAAAATATTCTAAGGGGGCAGCAGGCGCTGCCCCGAGGTTCTCTCTCTCTCTCTCTCTCTCTCTCTCTCTCTCTCTCTCTCTCTCTCTCTCCATGGACGGGACATGGTCCACGTCCATGGGCTGGGGTGGGACTTGTTCGTGAGCATGTGTGTTTGGTCGCCGGCTCCCTCCGGTGCAACAATGTCGGCAGCCTAAGGGGCCGTGGAAGCAACCTGCATAGTCGGTTCAGCCAATGGGGCCGGCTGAGCAGAAGGCGGGGTCTTGCTGACGGTCTGCTTGGTATCCTGAAGATAGATCTCTGCTTGCTGCATCCAATAAAAAGACGACTGTTAGGTCTTCGGCCAAATTTAACAAATCAAGTACAAGCAAATATCAAACTTGTAACTAGAACTACCGTGATAATTACAGTAACGAATATTAGTGCAATTTCGGACGCATTGAGGCATGCGGACTGCGCGGATGCGTCCGACTGTATCCCTAGAAAAGAGGACCAGTTAGGGTTTCCCTAGGTGAGCAGCACATCCCTGAATCTACCAGGGATTCAGGGCATTGGACATATTTATTCTGGAGTAATTTTCCTTTTATTTTTCTGTTATTCTGTTATGTTAACCCTTATTTTTCCGTGCTCTTTTTAGCTGGACCAAAAAAGTGATGGCACCTGGTTTTGTTTCGACCACGATACTGGAGACTCCGAGGGGTTTTGCCTACTTCAGTGTTTACGGACCTGCAACTTCTGGACCAGAGGTTTGTATACAACCATTTCCAACCGTCCTTCCATGTCAGTCACTTCCATTCTGCTTCTTATGATGCTTCACTTTGTTATTACAGAGTATATGGTCATTGTTTATCAAGAAGAGCTTTGCTACAAAAGTTAGTATTTCTGATACTCTATGTACCATGCTTTGATTAGCGTTTGCTTTGGTTGTGTTCTCTTATTTAATTTGCACTCAGGAATCAGGCTTAATCATAATCTATATATATTATCACTGGCATTAAAGAGTTAGGGAGCTTGCAACTAAAAGGTACATCCAAAATATCTTACACAGCAAAATAATCTGTTGGAGAAATGCAAGGTTACTGTGCTTCATTTGTAAGTTTTCTCTCTAATAACACTCTGTTACTTTCTTACCAGGTTATGAGTTTGCGTGAGTTCGTAAAGGTCGATAAGAAGTCTGTTGCGCTTGCGCTCAAGGATGGTCTTGGTAAGAGGCTTCCTGATATCTTTTTAGTAGTTTGTCTGTGCCTTTCTCTTTCCATGAATTAATGGTCACTGCTAATGTATCAGTAACATCTTTTATTGCTAGAAAATTGATTTCTTTGACGACAGGTTACTCATGAACTGATGTGGGGGTTAAGGAATGTGTTGTATGATTATACTGCCAGCGAGAAAATCCCTGAGAGTGTGCAAGCCGCCCGCCACTGCCAGCGAGATGCCGCCGCCGGGACGCGCGAGGCGGCTGTCGTTGCCACGCGAGCCACCACTGGGACGTGCGAGGAGGAGTTGTGCCTTCTTCCGGGCACCAACGTGTCGTCGCCCACCACGTTACCCGACACGCCGCGGCCCTGATTCGCCGCCGCCTTGCCATCCTCGTACAACGACTCAACTTGTCGCGCCTCACCCGCTGGACTTCACCTCCACCATGCCGGATGGCCCTGCCTCCTCTCGGGTTCTGAGTGATTCCATATATTCTCAGCTCTATAATTCTGGTTTGTCATTATCAGCAAAAGAAATCTACAAATTCTCTTGTATCTCCTCCTCCTTCGGTAGAGGTGTCTAAAATCCTAACCTCTTGGCATTATCCTATTTGTCATTACAGCCCGAACAAGAGATTCAAACGCTCAGGTTCATATGCATCTATGGGTGAGTTCTTAGTTTTGTTCAATTTGCTCCACAACATGGTGGCTGTGCGTCCTTGCAATGGCATGGTGATAGCAAGGAAATCGAGCGTCACCTCTCTTTCTCTATTCAGGTGTCCTCACTTCAGTTTTCTGATGTGCTATTTTGTTCTACATGTTGGCCAATTGTTATCTCTGGAGTGCTTCATCTGTGTGCGTTTTTGTAGGAATATTCCATGTGTCATTGCTACCAGTTCTACTGAAAATCAAAAGGCTGCTATATTATTGCCACTTTAATGCCAGGGATTTAGATTATTTTCCTTGTACGTATTTGTGCTACAGATGTTAAAAAATAGTGATATTCCTGCTACTTTACAGGACTCCTGGCACTGTGATGCAGGAGTGTTGGCAACTATAATTCAGATTCCGTTTACTATGAAAGAATGAACTACAAGAATTGTTTTGTAGTCGTAGGACTTCTTGTGTTATGAGAGTAGCAAGCAAGTGTTATTTTCAATTTATGATGTTATGATATAGGAGCCATATGCAAGGGTCTTCTTTCGCAAAATAAAAATAAAAATGCAAGGGTCTTGAAGTCGACTCTGATATTTCCAGGTTTATATAGTGGTAACAAGTGATTTACCACTCTGATGTTATATAAATGTATATCCTCTTGAGTGTCATAGTGTCATGTAAACAAAACACATTAGTTGTTGAAATTCATAGTTATAATTACTTCTGATTTGACACAACGGTATAAAAAAATTAACTTGGTTTACACAATCGTTTTTAAGAGTACAGGCATGTTTTCTGCCTTGGTATGAATGCAAAACAAAAAATGCAGTCGTCTAAAATTAAGAGAAACATAGGCATACATGAAAAGTTTCATCGCCATGTGAATCTTGTGATCATGGGCGTGCTATTCCAGAATAAACAGTGATGTTATGTTTTAGCTTCTTTACCAAAATATGGTAATGCCTTTTTGGTTTCCAGAATTTGGTTGTTTACTGTAAAAAAGAATATGAGTGCACTGTTTGCTAATATGGATGGTTTATATGTTTATATTTTACAGGGGAGTTTGACTGTCCAGAGAAGATTTGGTACGGCATAATGATGATCTCCTACCTCATATAGTTTGATGATATAATCGCTTTCAGAGAAGTCGTAAACGATTTGTATATATTTTTGAGTTTCACCACCGGTAACGTCTTTTGTAGAGTAAAACTCACATTAATTATTCTCTAATACCGGGATATTGAGTACAGCCCTTTGATATCTTGAGTTATCGTTTTCACCCATGTTTGAGCTGGCAAGATCTTTCCTTGCATTCTTACACTTTTTATGGTGGAAATGGTTGGCTCATTTAATCCGCTAGCATGCACTCATTGTGTGTGATTTGAATATACTGACAAAACAGTTCACCTAATTGTCAGGGATTTGGTACCCTTTTTGATGGTTGGTGTCAAGATGGCTGAATACGTACTTGGATTGCTTTTACAAGACGCATCTTCTTTCAATTGGTATCCGTAGTTTCAGATTTTTAGCTAATAACAATACTAAGTGGCAAAGTATGGTACCATATGTCATATTTGTGCACAATCTTCGCTGTTTTTTGTTGTTATTTGCTTACGTTGACAGCAAGTACTATATTTATATTGCAATATGAGACATGTGAAGTGTCTTTTGTTTTTTGTATTTTACTAAAAATGTATTATTGATCTCCCATGTTGTGTTTTGACAAATTAGCAACCGAAATGCCTTTTCAGTAAAGAATCTTGATAAAGAGGTACAAAGAATATAATCTTAGTAAAGACATTTCAAGGGAGATGGGACAACGTTGTACAAGTAAATTTATTGGACAAGAGCAATGGCCAATTTTATTCGTTTCTCTATCCCCCCCCCCCCCCCCCCCCGCGATGTGTTTGTATGCATTATTAACTTGGAACAGACGATATCTTACAGTTAAATTCGAAATTACTCTTCCTCGCAATTTTTTTTCAAAGCTACTCTAAAAAATGCATGACATAGTTCGGCATTGTTGTCCAATACATTATGTTCCATTTTCTCAACAATTTTATGCTCTTTATTTTTGGCCGTCTTCCTTTTACCAATTGTTTATTCATTTATATTATATTTATTTTCTGCTTATAGTATCTTCTGTCTACTTTATTGGACCACATGCATGCCCATCATTGATCTTCCTTTAATTTGAAAAACTCCTCGTTGTTTCTCAACTTACATGATGATAGCAAGCCAAATATGGTGTCCAGCTTTATGTTCAAACTTTGTGAGTGTCTTTAGTTGGATATTTGAATTCACGTTTGTCGTGGTTTACTTATGCGGGTGCGATTCGTAGTAGGTGTATCTTTAAAAGGAGCATTGGCCGAGACGTGCGTTGCACATGCAAGCTTACTAGTTTTGCTAGAAAATTGATTGCTTTGACGACAGGTTACTCATGAACTGATGTGGGGGTTAAGGAATGTGTTGTATGATTATGTACGCCGAGAAAGATATCACTCGCCAGTATCTTCTCCCATTATCCAAAGGATTGATAGATTGCATGCATAAATATGGAATGAATATTCCTACGGAAGAAGTAAGAACTGAATTGTACGCTTCGATTTTTCTGCTTTTGCTCTTACTGTTGTGCCTTGTTGTTATGCCTTTTGTGTACAGATGCTAGTGCTGCACTAATGGGTATATTGGGTCATTTAGCTAGTTATATATTAACCACTCTCCTTGCTTCAATCCAAACTTGTTCAAACTTCTGCCTGACTGACTACAACATTATCCAGGATTTTAATTTGTAATGCTTGTTTATCTTGCACTTTTCTGTTAGTTGTTTCTGCTTTGAATTATCCTTTGCAGCTTGAGCAAGTTGATGTGATGCTTTGTTCATGTTGAAAATAAAAAAGTTGATGTAATGCTTGTCTATCAACCATGTTCATGTTGATCCAATGCAGGTTGATAGAAACATCATAATCCTTGTTGGTTTAGTGGATCGATGTGATACAAGGTTCAAGCATTCTGCCAAGACGATACATGAGGTATGTGACAAGCTGGTTCCTGATATTGGTCCAGTTATTAAGGAAGACAAGCTCCATGCAGAAGCTGTGTCAAAGATTCCGACCAAGCTCGTTTATAAATAAGCTATTGTTTCCAATAAAATATTTTTGAATATACCAATTAGTGGTGTCGATAAACTGAATGTTCTTTTGTGTTTTGATACAGTGGTTCCCAGATGATGTGGTGAAGAAGATAGATGCAGCAGCTGCTGCAGCAGATGATGCACGAAAGAAGATTGATTTTAAAATGTATTCCTTGATGTATGACTGCCTTGTTAAACTTAGGATTTTACCTGGAGTGAAAGCTCGGTTTCTTAAGGAGGTCAAGTGTTTGGCTGATGAAATTTCGAGAGCTCCAAAGAGGAGCTACACAGAGTTAGCTCAAGGGACAAGCGAGAATTGCGATGATGGTTGACTGCCTGCTGGGAAGAAAGTGAGGTATTTCGGTGGTGGTGAAGCACTTGTTTAGAAAATTTATGTATTATCTTGGACGCTGCTAGTTGTATTGATAGCTAGTTTCTTATAGCATCTCTAGCGGATGCCTGAAAAGTTATATTCAAGAAGAACTTTTTGTTGCTTTATAATCTTAAGCGGGGGAAACCCTTTTTTGTCAGAAGAAACTTTGTTTTGAGTCCTCAAAAGTCACATATTTGAGGCGAAACTTTTTGTTTCAAGGGATTATAACCTATCTAGTAGATCCCCTGAATGGCTAGTGCATCAAAAACATGGTTTCTATTAGTAGATCCCCTAAATTTAGTTTAAAGAACTTTGCACTAGAAGCTATGATTGACCTGACAGAGTATTGGTATGTTGTAACTGGAACCTATACATGTACTTTTTAATGTTGTGTAAGTCTATTGCCGTCCAGACCATCTTAGTGAAATTTTTTCAGCAGCCATACCTCTTGCTTTCATCACGGTAGGACTGGAATTTATCAAATGAACCGTTGAATTCATGATGCAAAGCCAAATACAACCAAGAAGCTAGCCAAACTATACATAACATGTTATATGTATTATCCGCAAAGTATGATCGTATTTTTTATATTTAAAACCTCTATTTTTTTGAGGGAACACCATCATGGCTTACTTTATGATCTCAAATAACACTTAAATCGTTTAAGATAGAGTTAAGGATAAAAGAAAGGGGCTCATCGACCATTACAAGAAATCTTATTCTCAAAACTAAATCGAGCAATCTCATGAGCATACAAAGTTGTTCCGTGTAAACAATGCTTCGAATGGACGTTCTCAATCTCCACAATAAGACCCATTTCTTTTAGAATAACGAGGAGGTCTCTCCCCGGTTCCATTACTCACAACGAAATCATGAAGTCATACATCAGCTCACTGAGAGGAGCAGTTCGAACAGAAAATAAACAAACTAAAACACATAGCAGGTTCCCAAGACAGCTGGTGGAAAGATGATAGCGTTGGGTGTGAATACACAGCCAACAACGAGTGTAGGATACCACATGTTTTCACACTACATAGCAGGTGATCTCTCGGTCAGCTTTCTTGGTTTTCAGTGGCAGTGCAAACACCGCTTGAGGAGACCAGCAGACGGTGAGCGTGGACATTGGACTAGTTACGGCGGCCTTGTTCCCAGGTCTCTCTTCTTGGTTGGTGACATGAGGCAAGCAGTGTCATTAGCGATCTTGGAGTGGGAGCACAGGAGTGCTCATACGGTAGTCCAGTCAGTCACTTCCAAGGTTTTGGATTCCGAATGGGCAAATTTTCTCGTGGGCGGGCGAAATTCTCGGTAACCACAGTTACCGAGAAATTCCGAACAAATTTCGGATGAAATTTGTAATTGAATTTGGATTCAAATTCTTTTAAATTAGATATAAAAATATCATGAACTACTTTTATTCAAAAGAGTGGTAGTAGCTCAGTGGAAGATCAACTATGTTTGCGCTAAGCGGTGTTGAGGTCGCGAGTTCTATTCTTTTGGTCCTCATTTTTTCACATTTACTACTTACCCAATCTGAAAAATAATTAAAGAAAGTTAGAACGAGGATTCGAACAAGCTACCTATGGACAAGGAAAACAGATCACTACCACCACGCCACAATAAGGTTATTTGATCAAATCAGAAGCTACATTCATTAATAGATTTTGAGCGTTTGAATTCAAAATATTCAAATAATTCGGATTTTTTTGCTCGAGATCCGAATTTCTCGGGCGGTACCCAAAACCATGGTCACTTCTGATTCTCAGAGGTTGTTGTATGAATCTTTCTAGGGATTCTGAGAAATCCAGCAGCCTTTCCTTGGTCTACTCTAGAGATAGGACAACTCAGTATCTGAAGTTATTAGGATCAATCTCCAGACCTGAATAACAGAGATCCATTTGGTGTTGTCAAAAATCATAGAGTTCCTATATTTTCATAAACACCAAATTATTGCAGAACTAACAGTATTCACAACTGAATTCTCATTACTCCCTCCAGCCAGGTGTATTAAGTCACCTTACGAAAATCAGATATTCCCAAAAGTCTTAGGTGCATTACATTGAATCTTGTTCACCTTCCCCTCCCAACCTCGTACTACTGCCCACATAGAATATGTGCAGGGAGGAAGAGGAGGCACCTTGAGGAGAACGGCCAGTGCATGCATCGCTGCTGGACTTTAATTAGGCAAGAGAATGATGATTGTTTTGCATGCACTCATGTATTCAATGCTGATTTTACTTCCGTTTTAAAACCAGCCCTGTGATTGAAAGTTTCCCTGCTTGCCGTGCTCCTCCTCGTCCAATCTCAATCCACTTAGGTCGCGCCGCTCTTCCTTATACACCTAGACGAAGGGAGTATCTGAAATTCAGAATCTAGCTATGGATTCATAGTCACTCCCAATTGGGAGCTTAAAATAATCTCTAACAAAAGGCCAAAGATTCTTAGCCACCAACCCACCACACAATATAAAAGCATGTGTGTTATAGGTTTCTTATTAGTACAGAAAACACAATCTAGAGGTTTCATTATGGGAAATGATTGCCCTCAGTCGGCTGATGAAAGTGCGTTATATCGACTAGAGGGGGGTGAATAGGCGATTTTTATGAATTCTTCACTGAGGAATTTGTGGGTGAGGAAATTCCTTAGCGAAGAACTACTTGTAGCGGAATAAGTACTCAAAAGTATGCATAGCAGAACACAAGCATAGTCATCATGATGAAATGAAAACAAGCACATAGTACAGAAAGCGTAAACACAGGATAGCACAGGATGAAGACAAACAGATTGAAGAAATTGAACTGAGAAAATTGAGAAAGTCTTCAGTCAAAGTCTTCAAACACAGATATGAACAAGCATACAACACAGTAATGAGGAGATGAAAGAGTTGAGGAAATAGAACCAGTTGGCTTGGTGAAGACAATGATTTGGTAGACCAGTTCCAACGGTTGTCTCAGTTGTACGTCTGGTTGGAGCGGCTAGATATTTAAACCTGAGGACACACAGTCCCGGACACACAGTCCTCACCGTATTCTCCTTGATCTAAGGTCACACAGACCTCGTCCAATCACTCGTGGTAAGTCTTCAGGTCACTTCCAAACATTCACAAACTTGGTCACTCGACGATCCACAATTTCCTCTTGGATGCTCTAGACCATGACGCCTAACTGTCTGGAAGAAGCACAGTCTTCAAAGGTAACAAGCGTCGGATCCACGCAGGATCAATCTCTTCAGTGATGCTCAATCACTTGGGGTTTGTAGGTGTTTGGGTTTGGGTTTTCCTCACTTGATGATTTTCGCTCAAAGTCCTCGGACGATGGGATGCTCTCAAATGACAAGTGTCAGTTTCTCTCGGAGCAGCCAACCAGCTAGTGGTTGTAGGGGCGGCTATTTATAGCCTAGGGAGCAGCCCGTCATGATAAGACATAAATGCCCTTCAATGATATGACCGTTAGGTGGGTAGATATTTTGGGACAGCTGGCGCATAGCACAGCAACGGTCGGAAATTTGAGTATCAAATTCCTCAGGGCTATCATGTTCCTCACTGTGTAGGCAATCCGCACTGGCGAATTCCTAACTCCTCAGTCAGAACAAATTCCTCAGAGACCAGAAGAACTTCGTCTCTGTCACTGAAGAATATGACTGAACTGTATGAGATTTCCAATGGCTTCACTCGAAGGGATTGGTAGGTGTAGGATTTTGAGTTGAGCATCACATGGAAATTTTTCCTTAGTATTTCCTCGACCCCCTTTAATAGTACGGTGTTTCCTATGACTCAAGAAAGAGAAAATGAAACTACGAAAACAAAAGTCTTCACGCTTCATGTTCCTCAAATGAATACCAAGTCTTCAAGGTCACACCAATTTCTTCACTTTCAAAGTCTTCAGAAAGTCTTCAGAAATCCAAAGTCTTCAGTCGAAGAACTTCATTTTTAGGGGTCGACTTTCTCTGTAAATATCAAACTCCTCATAGACTTATAGACCTGTGTACACTCATAAACACATTAGTCCCTTAACCTATAAGTCTTCAATACACCAAAATCACTAAGGGGCACTAGATGCACTTACAATCTCCCCCTTTTTGGTGATTGATGACAATATAGGTTAAGTTTTCAACGGGGATAAACATATGAAGTGTAAATACTGATATTGAGGAATTTGATTGCAAGATATAGAAGAACTCCCCCTGAAGATGTGCATAGTGAGGAATTTGCTTTTGAAGCAATGCACACTTGAAGAGTAAAGTCATGGATATCTCCCCCTATATCTTGTAATTCATACACGCATTTGACATAATATATGAAGAATTTGAAATGCATGATGAAATATGGTGACTGATGTAATTCAGCATGCGTGCAATAACATTAATGAGGAATAAGCATGCAGAAGAAACAACAAAAGTATCAGGCCACCATAGAGTTTAAGTTTACAACTCGATCCAACAAAGTCATCAGAAGAACGAGAGTTGTAACTTAAAAAAACGCCCCATAAGATAGACCCGCTTGAAGACTAACTCAAATTTCTCCCCCTTTGTCATCAGATGACCAAAAGGGTCGAAAATGAGGACTAACGCCCCTGAAGAATATCAAGGTGATGAAGGAGCGTCAGCGTTGTTGGGGTCGTTTGTTGTAGTAGGGCCTGCTGCAGTGTCGTCCAAGTCCTCATGTTCATCAGTGTCACGTGATGAAGAATAGGAGCTGTCCACCAAGGAAGGAACCTTGACCTTCTTGTACTTCTTCCGAGGAGGTGCATCCCAGTCAAGATCTTCCTTGAGACCCATTTTCTTCAGATCTTCTTCACCATATATGTGCGACAGAACAGCCCAGGTGCGGTTGAGGGTTTCATGAAGGTAGTAATGGTTTTTCTTCACAGCATTGTGGGTAGCAGTCATGTTGTGAAGAATTGAACCAAACTGACGTTTGACCCATTTGTGATTGCGATCAACCTTCTGGTGAAGACTGAGGAGAAGCTCACGGTCAGTCATCACCCTGGGTGCTGTGCCTTGAGGATTTTGCTTGGGTGCGTTTGCGGCAGAGTCATGGGTGGCAGAGTCATCACTGGTGGAGTAGGATGCAGCCTTGCGAAATTGACCATCCAATGGACGAATGCCTTCATCAATTACAGCCGTAGCCTTGCCCTTTCCATCAGCTGAGGAAAATGTCCGTTTGAGGACTTCAATCGGGGGCAAGTAGCTGCAATGATTCAGTGTATCAGCTTTGTAGTTGAGTGAAGACCTTGTTCTGATGAATCTCATAATCCACGGTGCATAAGGCTTCAACTCAAATGGGGACATTGCGACATTGGCCAGAGTCCTCATGAAGAAATCATGGAAGTTGACGGGAATGCCATGAATGATATTGAAAAGCAGATTCTTCATGATTCCAACGACTTCTTCTTCATTCGAGTCGTGGCCCTTGATAGGACTCAATGTCTTCGTCAGAATGCGATAGACAGTCCGAGGCACATACAGCAATTCCTTCACAAGGAATTTTGTTCTTGGGGCCTGACCTGGCTTCAATGGCTTCATCAGCACTTGCATATAGTGATCTGTAAGCTCATGTTCATTGTAGACGCAACAAGCACCTTCAAGGGGCGGACTGAGAGGCAAAGCATGAAGCAATTCAGTAGCTGGTGCTTTGTAGTGAGTGTTTTCAGACATCCAGTCCAGCACCCATGAATTCACGTCTTCAGAGTTGCCGGTGATGTGCAGAGTTGCATAAAATTGAAGAATTAGCTCTTCATTCCAATCACATATGTCAGTGCAGAAATTTAACAGTCCAGCGTCGTAGAGAACACTGAGGATTGGCCCGAAGCACGGCAGAGATTCCATATCCACGTGAGGAATGTGCTCATGATCGAAGACTTTGTCTTTGTTGAACAGCAATGAGGAATAGAAATTTGCCTGGCTGGCAGTCCAGAAACGCCTCTTCCTTATGCGAGCAGAATCATAAGGGTTGTAATAAGTGAAGAATACGTGCTCGCCAAAGAAGGCATCAGCCTTGAATTTTTGATTCCTTGAGAATGGATCCTTTGGCTTGGACAGAGGAGTGTCAGTCAGTTGCATGATGACCTCTGGAATCGCAATCTCAGGTTCTTCAGGCTGAGGAATTTCTGGTTCCTTTTCAGTGGCAGCCTGGTTCTTCAAATCTTCATTTTCATTTTCTTCAGCACTAGCGGCTGGAATGTCTTCATGAGCTTCATCAGATCCCATTTGAACTGTAGTGGCTGGGGACTGAGGAATTTGCTGCAGTGGAGTGAAGACTGGAGAATTGGGGTGCTGACTTTCCCAAAAGTCATCATTCATCACTGGTGTGGTACAGCCAATGTCCACATCTTCTTCTTCAATTTCTTCAACGCCAGCCTCTTCAGCAGTAAACTGAGGCATAGGCGAGGAAACTGTGGGGGTTGAAGGGATTTTATCCACTTTAATTTCTTCATCCATCTGCTCTGACGAAGCAGCAGAAGGATTTTCTTCATCAGATCCGCTAGGGATCACATATTCTTCATCAAAAGGGATGATTTCCTTTGATGGCATGGAGGAAACTGGAACAACATCAATTGGACGAGCAAATGAGCTTGTCAATCTATTCATCTTCTTTGGTGCTGAAGAATCTGAAGGAGTTGATGCTTTCCTTTTCTTCACTGCTGCACGCTCTGCAGCCTTGGTCTTCTTCACATCTGATGCAGATGGAAGGATTAGAGTTGGAGTAGGCGTAGGAGGAGCAGAGTAATGTGGTTGATTTTCTTCAGGCACAACTGATGCAGTTGCCCTGACCTCTTCATTTTCTTCAGGCGCACCACTAGTGGGTGCCCTGTCAATTTCTTCAGCGGCTGGAATGCAGTCATCAGCCCTGGAACTCACATTTTCTTCAGCAGCCTGATTGTCATCAGCGGTGCTGGCATGTTCTTCAGTTGGCTGAGCACAGGCTTCAGCCTGAGGAATTTCTTGTTGCGATGGGGCTGCAACATTTGAGGTGAACATCTTAGTCAGTTTGACAAACCTGACCTTGGCTCCTTTCCAATCAGCATAGTAAGCATTGAAATCATCGCTGAGGACTTTGATTTCAGATTGGATCTTCACAAGTTCATCAGTTGTCATAGAGACAATGTTCTTCAGGAATTTCTCCTTCCTGTACTGTGCTTTCTTGAGCTGTCTGGCCTTCTCAAATTTCCATTTTTCTTCTTGGATGAAGGCAGTCAGCATATGATTTTGACCAGGAGTCAGCTTAAAATCAGGCATAGGAGTGTTTGGGTCCTTGTGCCAGAGGTCAATGTAGTCGAGGATCAACTTTGGATCCAAAAGCAGTGGCACATTTGTGCCCTTGGCTCTAGCGGCCCTGACTTGCCTATCTCTGATGATTTCAGCAAGTTCTTCATCATCAACTTCGTCTTCTTCAGACTGTACTTGGAAGGCGACCTACCTCTTGTGAGGACTTGGGCGAGAGCCTCGTCTAGCAGTGGTCTTTGTCTTCAGCAGAGATGGTCCCGTTGAAGAATTTGGTGCAGCTGAGGAACTAGCTGAAGCTCCTGAGGCAATGGAGATGCCTGTAG
Organism: Triticum aestivum; assembly: GCF_018294505.1. Lineage (NCBI taxonomy): Eukaryota > Viridiplantae > Streptophyta > Magnoliopsida > Poales > Poaceae > Triticum > Triticum aestivum. Next base: position 614,745,672 of record NC_057814.1, read on the forward strand.
TCCTTTGGCACGTGGCAAGACGCACAGGTGCTGAGGATTTGGGCGGAGCAACTGAGGACTTTGGAGAAGCAGGAGCGGCTTGAGGAATTGGCCGTGAGGGCTTAGCTGAGGAAATTTGCCGTGAGGGCACTGAAGAAGAGCCACTCGGCTTGTGCGCAGGCTTCTTTGCCATGGATTTCTTCGTCCTTACAGAGGCCTCAGCAGTAGCAGTAGCAGTAGAGTCTTCGTTGAATTTCTTCACTGCATCTTTTGCCTGTTTGGCCAACTTGGCCTAGCGCTTGGCCCATTCTTCAGGAAAATCCTCACCGTGCTTGATGCTAGTGGGATCTGCCTCTTGGCCAGGTGCCAATGGTGGTCTTGAGCATGGAGGAGTAACAACGAATTTCTTCATGTATTTTGGAGTCACATACCTGTACTCCCTCCACTCTTTTGCCCATCTCCTTTCTATCCTCTGAATGCGCACCTTGCACTGATTTTTATCTTCCTCAGGGGGTGTGTGGTACCCAGCATAAATGTCCTCAGGGATTTCAAAGGCAGTATTGATTTCAGGCCTCTTTCCTCCTTTCTGTGGCTTCTTTCCATCAGCCATTTTCTTCAGTTGAGGAATTTGAACAATTGAACTTTCTGAAGAAGTATGCAACTTTTCTTCGAGGAACGCTGCAAATGAGTTAAGTTGATGAGAACCCAGTGATTCAGCAGCGGACATGAGTACCTGTGAACAGAGTATAGTTGTGAGGAATTTGGAGAGGTCATATGCGTTCTCAGAAGTTTTTTTTTAAAGAACAAGTTTGAGGAATTTGAACAGATGAGTCTTGAAGAATTTCACTAAGCATTCTTTGTCTTAGGTTCCAGAGTTGTATAGATCGAAGATCCACACAATTGAGGAATCTTGAAGAAAAATGATGCTTAGAGAAACGAATCAAGAACAGATGACATGTGAGGTGTTCAGTGTGTGAAAAATTTGAGGAATAAACACCTTTGAAGATTTTGTAGGAATCATTTGAATCAAAAAGGGCAGTAAAAGCAACTTTTAATTACCCTGGACGAAGAACACGACGAACTGGGATGTGGAGAAGTGAAGTTCGTCTGTGCAGATCTTCCACGCCCTAACTTGGCGGAGGAAGACGGCTACGGCGGCGATGGAGTGTTTCCGCGGCCGACGCGAGTACGGCGGCGACGAGGTCGAGGCAGTGAAGCTCTTCCTCACCGGCGACGATGAAGTAGCGGCGGCGCTAGGGTTTGAGAAGCTTGAGCTGGAGAGAGGTCGAGCGGAGTAAAAGAAGTGAGGAAGGGGAGAGGGGGTATTTATAGCCACGGTGAAAAACCGTTCGCCCGAAGAAATTGGACGAACGTGCCCCTGACCCTTCTCATTCGCTTGACATGTGTCACCCACGTACTGAGAAGTGGAGATCGTGTTAGATCGTGGGCGAATAGATAAGTATATCGTGGGATGCAGAACGGTTTGAGCGGCAAAGCCGAAAATTATGGATAAGATAAGTTAAAAGTCCCGTTCGCAAATTCTTCAGCTCACAAGGACACAGTGAAGATTTTGAACGAGTTTCAAATAGAACGCATATGAAGAATCTGTGAATAGATTGGGTTGAGTAAAGCATAGAAGGGGAAGGGTCCGATCAAATTCACTTAGCAAAAAAACTTGAAGAATTAGCCATAAGTGAATGCTGTAGAGGACATAAACTCATATATATATATAGCCAATGAAGAAAAACGACAGAAACAGTGAAGACAATGCAAAGTTGAAGAAAATGAACAACTGAGAAATTTCAAAAACTGAGGAAAAACTCAAATTCAAGATTTTCAACTTTTGTGGTGGCGTGACCCACCGTGTAAGAATGATGATTTCAGACACCGCGTACAATTGTCGTAGGGTTCTGAGAATCAAATTCTTCATTAATTTTTTCACACTCTAGAGTGTTATTCTTCATTGATTGAAGAAAAACGTTTCTTCATGTGTTGCACATCTAAGTCATCAATTTTGCATAAGTGTTAGGATGAGCGTCCTTTTCAAAGAACATTCGAAGATTCTAGGATATTTAGCTCACACCGCAACTTGCTAAATCTCTTCTCATCCAAGGGCTTTATGAAGATATCGGCTAGCTGTTCTTCAGTCTTCACATGCTCAATAGAAATGTCGCCCTTCAACACATGATCGTGAAGAAAATGATGACGAATCTAAATGTGCTTTGTCTTCGAGTGCTGAACTGGGTTGTGAGCAATCTTGATGGCACTCTCATTGTCACAGAAGAGAGGCACATTCTTCATGTTGACGTCATAGTCCTTGAGAGTTTGCTTCATCCACAGCAATTGAGCACAGCAAGAACCAGCAGCAATGTACTCAACTTTAGCAGTAGACAGTGATACGCAGTTATGTTTCTTCGAGGACCAACAGACCAAAGATCGTCCGAGGAAATGACATGTACCAGATGTTGACTTGCGGTCCACACGATCACCAGCATAGTCAGAGTCAGAATATCCAATGAGATCAAAAGCCGAGCCCTTGGGGTACCATAATCCTAGTGTTGGTGTGTGAGCTAGATATCGAAGAATATGTTTCACAGCCTTATGGTGTGATTCCTTCGGTGTAGCTTGAAATCGGGCACACATGCAAACACTAAGCATAATATCAGGCCTAGATGCACATAAATACAATACAGAACCAATCATGGAGCGGTATACCTTTTGATCGAAGTCAATACCATTTTCATCAGTGCACAGATGGCCATTTGTGGGCATAGGAATTTTGACGCATTTGCAATCTTGCATGCCGAATTTCCTCAGCACATCCTTGAGGTATTTCTCCTGAGATATGAATATGCCATTGCGCTGTTGACGAATTTGAAGACCTAAGAAGAATTTCAACTCTCCCATCATAGACATTTGATATTCTTCACTCATCATATAGGCAAATTCATCACTATAACGTTGGTCAGTACAGCCAAAGATGATATCATCAACATATATTTGGCACACAAACAATTCATCATCAGATTTAGTGAAAAGAGTAGGGTCGAGTGAACCGGGTTTGAAGCCTTTCTTCATGAGGAATTCCTTCAAAGTATCATACCACGCCCGAGGGGCCTGCTTGAGGCCATAGAGGGCCTTATTTAGTCTGAAGACTTTGTCAGGATGCTTAGGATCTTCAAAACCTGGGGGTTGAGCAACATATACTTCTTCCTCAAGTTTACCATTGAGAAATGCACTTTTCACATCCATTTGATATAAAGTGATATCATGATGGTTAGCATAAGCAAGTAATATGCGAATAGCTTCAAGTCTAGCAATAGGTGCAAAAGTTTCATCGAAATCAATTCCTTCAACCTGTGTGTAGCCTTGAGCTACTAGCCGTGCCTTATTCCTCACCACAAGGCCATTTTCATCTTGCTTGTTGCGGTAGATCCACTTTGTGCCAATGATATTGTGTTTGCGAGGATCTGGACGATTGACCAGTTCCCAAATGTTGTTGAGCTCGAACTAATGTAATTCTTCTTGCATGGCCTGAATCCACTCAGGCTCCAGAAATGCTTCATCTACCTTAGTGGGATCTGTGATAGAGACAAAAGCATAGTGCCCACAAAAGTTAGATAAATGTGAAGCTTTTGAGCGTGTGAGAGGACCTGGTGCTTCAATGTCATCGATGATCTTTTCAACTTGCACTTCTTTTGCAACGCGAGGATGAGTAGGTTGTCGTCGAGGAATTTGATCAGCATTTTCTTCAGCACCATTTTCTTCAGCATTTTCTTCAGGTGCATTAGCTCGACGTTCTTCACGTTCCGGAATGAATTCTTCAGCAGATTCTTCAGTAGGAATGACATCCTTAGTAGCCTTGAACTTGATAGTTTCCTCATGTGCTGGTTCATCTATCACAGAGGGTAGGTGATCTCTTTGCGAGCCATTAGTTTCATCGAACCGCACATCTACAGTTTCAACAACCTTGTGAAGAACGTTGTTGAAGACTCTGTAGGTGTGTGAGTCCTTTCCGTAACCAAGCATAAAACCTTCATGTGCTTTCGGTGCAAATTTAGCATTGTGATGAGGATCTCTAATCCAACATTTAGCACCGAAGACTTTGAAATAACTCACATTGGGTTTCTTGTCAGTGAGGAGTTCATAGGCAGTCTTCTTGAAGAATTTGTGAAGATATACCCTGTTGATGATGTGGCACGCAGTATAAATTGCCTCAATCCAGAAGTGACGAGGCGTCTTGTACTCATCAAGCATAGTGCGAGCCATCTCAACAAGAGTCCTGTTCTTGCGCTCCACGACGCCATTCTGCTGAGGAGTGTAAGGAGCAGATAACTCATGAGTAATACCAAGTTCATCAAGATAGTCATCAAGACCAGAATTCTTGAACTCAGTTCCATTGTCACTTCTGATGTGCTTGATCTTCACACCAAAGTTGGTTGAAGCCCTCGAGGAAAATCGTTTGAAGACTTCCTGCACTTCATGTTTGTAAGAAACAATGTGTACCCATGTGTAACGAGAGTAATCATCAACAATAACAAGGCCATAGAGAGATGTGTCATTTGTGACAGCTGAGTAATGGTTAGGACCAAAGAGGTCCATGTGAAGCAATTCGAATGGTCGAGTAGTGGTCATGATAGTCTTCGCTGGATGCTTAGCCTTGGTCATCTTTCCAGCTTCACAAGCTCCACACAGGTGATCCTTGAGGAATTTGACATTCTCAATGCCAATGACATGCTTCTTCTTCTCAAGCGTGTGCAAATTCCTCATGCCTGCATGACCAAGTCGTCGATGTCATAGCCACCCTTCTGAAGCTTTTGCAAGTAGGCACACGGCTGGTTGCGATCCTGTAGAGAAACCAACAATATACAAGTCTCCTCTCCTAAAGCCTTCGAAGACTTTGGAATTGTCAGCTTCCATAACCACAACATAGCGATACTTGCCAAAGACAACAACCATATCAAGATCACAAAGCATTGAGACAGACATAAGATTGTATCCTAAGGACTCGACAAGCATGACTTTGTCCATGTGTCGATCCTTTGTGATCGCAACCTTACCTAGACCCAATACCTGAATTTTGGCTTTGTCAGCGAAGATGATATGCTTCAGATGCGGTGGTGATAAGGGAGCATCCATCAATAGATTCTTGTCACCAGTCATGTGATTTGTACATCCACTATCGAGGACCCACTCAGTGGCTTTGGGTTGATCATCCTGCAGATGAATTAGTGCAGCTTACGAACTTCATATACTTCATCAGTGAAGAATATGACATCACAATTCATCAGACCAATTTCATCAAGCAATGCAACAGTTAAAACAGTATGAGGATGTGAGAAATGAAGGTTCATTTCTTCATGATTAGCCTATGTCCTTTCAGGCACTTTTCAGGTCTCCAGCAAATTCTTCAGACGTTTAAGTACGTCTGGAGACCTAACCCTGCATAAAAGATTAGTTCTTTTTCTTCACCACCCACATCTGAAGGGGTGGCAAAGAGTTCATCACTCTGCGAGCTCCATACGAAAAAGGTGGCATAGAAGCCAATCCATTTCGTTTCACATAAGAGAAGTTAGGGTAAGCATATGAATAAGCAGAGAAATTCTTCGAGGACTTATGAACATAATGATTAGAAGAATAGTGCTCATATTCAGAGCCCTTAGCTCTTCCCTGCGAAACAGAGTTGTTAGCACGATGATGTTCATATGAGGACTTTGATCCTTTTGAGGAATTTGATCCATGTGAGGAATTTGGTCCGTATGAGGACTTGGATCCATATGAAGAATTTGGTCCATATGAAGAATTTGATCTGGGGTTCCTATTCTTCACAGGTGGTGTCATGAGGACATTCACCTGAAGACTTTCAAGGCACTTTTTGGGAACCCAGATTTTCTTCATAGGAGAACCGTTCCTGCAGTTAGTGCCAACATATCTAGCAAATACTTCACCATTCTGATTTTTGAACAGTTTATAGGTGGAGTCAAATAACTCATCAGAAGAATGAGAATATTCACATGTAAAGCCAGATAAATTAGATGGATCAACTGGAGGTCCCTTTGCAGCAACCCATGAGGTTTTGGGGTACTGCTCAGGCTTCCAATATGTACCATCAGCATTGAGTTTCCTCTCAAAGGCAATACCCTCTTTCCTAGGGTTCCTATTGAGGATCTGCTTTTTAAGCACATCACAAAGAGTCCGATGCCCCTTGAGGCTTTTGTACATGCCTGTCATGTACAATTCCTTCAGCCCTGCATCGTCAGTGATACTAGCAAAGTCCTCAGATGAGGAATTAGTGATAGCAGAGACAGTTGAAGAATTTGTAGCATTAGAAGCATTTGAACATTCAGGTGAAGAATTAGCAGATTCACGTTCAATGCATTTCAAACATGGAGGAACAAATTCTTCCTGAGCAGCGCTGATTTGTTGAGCAAGTAATGAATCGCGCTCCTTCTGAAGATCTTTATAACTCACTCTTAGCTTTTCAAGATCTTGCTTTCTTTGAAGAAATTCATAAGAAAGCTTCTCATGATCAGACAAGAGAGTGTTATGATGACCTTGAAGGTTGTCAAACCTAGTCTGAAGTCTCTGAAGATTTTCAGTCAAGGTTTTAGTGCGATCCATTTCTTCACCCAACATATCATCACTTTTGTTTAGCATGTTTTGAACCTTTTCAAAAGCCCTTTGTTGTTTCACAGCAATCTTAGCAAGTTTAGAATAGCTGGGCTTAAGGTTTTCATCAGATTCATTCTCACTTGATTCAGAGGAGGTATATTTGAGTACCTTGGCACCTTTGCCATGAAGCAATAGATGGGAGCTTAGTCATCATTGCCTTCATCGGCCTTGTTGGTGAGGTCATTTTATTCAGTGTTGAAGATAGACTTGCTGACGAATGCAGTAGCGAGGGCTAGGCTCGCCACACCGGATTCGGAATCCTCAGATGCCTCCTCTTCCTCATTTTCTTCAGATTCAGCCTCAGAGTCCATTTCCTTGCCAATGAATGCCCGAGCCTTCTTGGAGCTGCTCTTCTTGTGAGATGAAGACTTTGAGGATTTTGATGATGAAGATTTTGAGGATTTCTTCTTTTTCTTCACATCATCAGAACTGTAATCCTTGTATTTCTTCTTCTTTGATTCCTTTTCCCACTGAGGACAATCTTGAATGTAGTGTCCGGGTTTCTTGCATTTGTGACAAAGCCTCTTCTTGTAGTCACTGGATGAGGAATCATTGCTCCTTGAGGGTCTTCCAAAGCGACTACGTCTTGAGAACTTCTGGAATTTCTTCACGAGCAGTGCTAGATCATGGCTCAGTTCTTCAAGATCACCAAGGCTGCTGTCAGAGTCTTCATCTTCAGACTCAGAAACTGCCTTGGCCTTCAGTGCACGTGATCTGCCATAGCTCGAACCATAGAGATCTCTCTTTTCAGCAAGCTGGAACTCATGAGTATTTAGCCTCTCGAGGATATTAGCGGGATCAAGTGACTTGTAATCAGCACGTTCTTGTATCATCAATGCCAGAGTATCAAATGAGGAATCAAGCGATCTCTACAATTTCTTCACCACCTCATGGTCGGTGATGTCAGTGGCACCAAGCGCTTGAAGCTCATTTGAGATGTCAGTGAGACGATCGAAGGTTTGTTGAACATTTTCATTGTCGAGTCTTTTGAAGCGGTTGAAGATATTGCGAAGAACATCAACTCGAGAGTCACGCTGAGTTGAGACTCCTTCATTTACTTTGGACAGCCTATCCCAGATAAGCTTAGCAGTTTCCAAAGCACTCACTCTTCCATACTGTCCTTTGCTCAGATGGCCACATATGATATTCTTCGCTTGAGAATCGAGTTGCTTGAATCTCTTCACATCGGTAGCGTTCAGTGAGGGTGAGACAGAGGGAACACCACACTACTAGGAAAAGGCGTACTAATGGCGCACCTAATTTGGCCATTAATGGCGCATTAGTGGTGCGCCATTAGTGCCACGCCATTAGTATATTTTACTAATGGCGCACCACTGGTGCGCCATTAGTATCTGGTATACTAATGGCGCACCCCAGATGCGCCATTAGTATATACAACAGTGCGCCATTAGTATGCCTCCCAGGGGGCCATCTATACCCAGGTGCTTTGGCATACTAATGGCGCACAACAACAGGATGCGCCATTAGTAACTTCGGCATACTAATGGCGCACTGTTTAGTGATGCGCCATTAGTATCCTTTGCTATTTTTGAATTTGGATCTGGATCGCGATTTTTTTGCCCATTTTTTGCTCGTTTTTTGGCTCATTTTTTTGCACGATATTATTTCAAATTTTGTTCCTGTTTTTGGATCTTGTACGTTCTTTTGCCGTGTTCTTTTGCCGGAGAGGAGTTCGCCGGAGAGGAGGAGGAGGAGGTCGCCGGAGAGGTGCTCGCCTACATCGCCGGAGAGGAGGAGGAGGTCGCCGGAGAGGAGTTCACCGGAGCATCGGAGAGGAGGAAGGAGAAACCATGAGGGGAGCTCACCGAAGAGGAGGGAGGAGGAGCTCACCGAAGAGGAGGGAGGAGGAGCTCACCGGAGAGGAGGGAGTAGGAGCTCACCGGAGAGGAGGGGGAGGAGCTCACCGGAGAGGAGGGAGGAGGAGAGGAGGGAGGAGGAGCTCACCGGAGAGGAGGGAGGAGGAGCTCACCGGAGAGGAGGGAGGAGGAGCTCACCGGAGAGGAGGGAGAAGGAGATGAAGTGGAGGAGAGGTGGAGTGGAGGAGAAGAATGAAGAGGTAAGGAGGAGAGGACACGCCCAGCCATATATACGGCATAGTAATGGCGCACCGTGGGCAGGTGCGCCATTACTATTTTTATTTTATTTTTTTGATTTATTTTGAATTTTGAAGGCGGGAAGATACTAATGGCGCACCATGGGCAGGTGCGCCATTAGTAACTTTTTTTTATTTTTTTATTTATTTTGAATTTTGAAGGCGGGAAGATACTAATGGCGCACCATGGGCAGGTGCGCCATTAGTAACTTTTTTTTATTTTTTTAATTTATTTTGAATTTTGAAGGCGGGAAGGTAGTAATGGCGCACCATGGGCAGGTGCCATTAGTAAGTTTGATTTTTTTTTAAATTATTTTGCCTCTCCAGATCTTAAAAGCCCCGTATCTTTTTTTCTGTTAGGTTTTTGAGGATTTTGAAAATGTTTAACGGGGTTCCCCTGGTTAAAATCGGATGTAACTTTTCGAGTAGATGATTTTTCATATAAAAAACTTTTTCATCCGAGTTCGTATGCAAAAGTTATGCCCATTTTAAGAAATTCCAGAGAGATTTTGCAAATAAAGTCGAAATTCATATTTGTTAATTTTCCCAACAACTAGACCACATATCACATGGGAAACTTACTTTATTTTATTTTTTTGACATTTCCATCATTTTCTTTTATTTTTTTTTAAACTGAAAAGGCGGTCCACGGCGGGGGGGGGGGGGGGGGAGGGGGTGCATTCGGTGGAATGGGCCAAGTTACTAATGGCGCCCCGTGGGGGTGGTGCGCCATTAGTAGTTCACCTAGTAATGGCGAACCTCCCCAACCGTGCTCCATTAGTAGTTTTTCAAAAAAAAAATTGAAACAAACAAAATTTGTAACAAAATTACTAATGGCGCACCTGTGAGTGGTGCGCCATTAACTCCCATGGTGCGCCATTAGTAGTTGACTACTAATGGCGCACCACTCACAGGTGCGCCATTAGTAGTTTAAAAAATAAAAATAAAAAAAATTTGAAAAAAAAATTGAAACATAATTACTAATGGCGCACCGTGGGGTGGTGCGCCATTACTAGTTGAACTACTAATGGCGCACCATCCCACGGTGCGCCAATAGTAGTTTTGAAAAAATTAAAAAAAAATTACTAATGGCGCATCGTGGATGTGGTGCGCCATTAGTATTTTCACACTAATGGCGCACCGACACATGGTGCGCCATTAGTATTTAGTAATGGTGCACCACATGTACAGTGCGCCATTAGTGGCCATTCCATCTATAGCCCTTTTCCTAGTAGTGCCATTTTCCACAACATACCAGAGATCGTTATCAATTGCCTCAAGATGCATTCGCATCTTATTCTTCCAGTAGCGGTAGTCCGTCCCATCGAAGGTAGGACACCCAGCAGAGACCTTGATCATACCTGCGGTCGACATAGCTAAAACTTCAAGCGGTTAAACCAAAATCACACAGAACAAGGGAGTACCTTGCTCTGATACCAATTGAAAGTGTGTTATATCGACTAGAGGGGGTGAATAGGCGATTTTTATGAATTCTTCACTGAGGAATTTGTGGGTGAGGAAATTCCTTAGCGAAGAACTACTTGCAGTGGAATAAGTACTCAAAAGTATGCATAGCAGAACACAAGCATAGTCATCATGATGAAATGAAAACAAGCACAGAGTACAGAAAGCGTAAACACAGGATAGCACAGGATGAAGACAAACAGACTGAAGAAATTGAACTGAGGAAATTGAGAAAGTCTTCAGTCAAAGTCTTCAAACACAGATATGAACAAGCATACAACACAGTAATGAAGAGATGAAAGAGTTGAGGAAATAGAACCAGTTGGCTTGGTGAAGACAATGATTTGGTAGACCAGTTCCAACGGCTGTCTCAGTTGTACGTCTGGTTGGAGCGGCTAGGTATTTAAACCTGAGGACACACAGTCCTGGACACACAATCCGCACCGTATTCTCCTTGAACTAAGGTCACACAGACCTCGTCCAATCACTCGTGGTAAGTCTTCAGGTGACTTCCAAACCTTCACAAACTCGGTCACTCGGCGATCCACAATTTCCTCTTGGATGCTCTAGACCATGACGCCTAACCGTCTGGAAGAAGCACAGTCTTCAAAGGTAACAAGCGTCGGATCCACGCAGGATCAATCTCTTCAGTGATGCTCAATCACTTGGGGTTTGTAGGTGTTTGGGTTTGGATTTTCCTCACTTGATGATTTTCGCTCAAAGTCCTTGGACGATGGGATGCTCTCAAATGACAAGTGTCAGTTTCTCTCGGAGCAGCCAACCAGCTAGTGGTTGTAGGGGCGGCTATTTATAGCCTAGGGAGCAGCCCGTCATGATAAGACATAAATGCCCTTCAATGATATGACCGTTAGGTGGGTAGATATTTTGGGACAGCTGGCGCATAGCACAGCAACGGTCGGAAATTTGAGTATCAAATTCCTCAGGGCTATCATGTTCCTCACTGTGTAGGCAATCCGTACTGGCGAATTCCTAACTCCTCAATCAGAACAAATTCCTCAGAGACCAGAAGAACTTCGTCTCTGTCACTGAAGAATATGACTGAACTGTATGAGATTTCCAATGGTTTCACTCGAAGGGATTGGTAGGTGTAGGATTTTGAGTTGAGCATCACATGGAAATTTTTCCTCAGTATTTCCTCGACCCCCTTTAATAATACGGTGTTTCCTATGACTAAAGAAAGAGAAAATGAAACTACGAAAACAAAAGTCTTCACGCTTCATGTTCCTCAAATGAATACCAAGTCTTCAAGGTCACACCAATTTCTTCACTTTCAAAGTCTTCAGAAAGTCTTCAGAAATCCAAAGTCTTCAAACGAAGAACTTCATTTTTAGGGTTCGACTTTCTCTGTAAATATCAAACTCCTCATAGACTTATAGACCTGTGTACACTCATAAACACATTAGTCCCTTAACCTATAAGTCTTCAATACACCAAAATCACTAAGGGGCACTAGATGCACTTACAGCTGATAATCACGGTGCGTCCGCCGCCTCCATTGTGTGCCACACGTCCTCAGCATAAAGGCAAGTGTAATTACCTATTTTAACAACAACGGTATTGTTGCAAATCTTGGTGGTGAACGACTACTGCGATGTGATGCAGCTTCATTTTGTAGAAATATAATCCTGCAACAACTCCTCTGTTGCCAAAGAATATATAACAAGATGGTTGTTGCAGAAAAATTGCAAAAATATTATGCAACAAGATGTCCGTTGCAAAAAATTCTGCAACAAGATGTCCGTTGCAAGAAATTTTCGCAACAAGACATCTGTTGCAATGGTGGATAGGAACGCTCGGCCGCTCAATGCGTCAAATCTGATAGCTTGCGCCCGGCCGATCTTTCAAAAAGATCAACCACGGACGCGTAGCGTGCCCCATTATTCCTAAGATTATTCCTAGTCGTTAGTTTATTGTTGAAGAACAACCAATGAAACACATGAATTTTTGCGGGACTTTAAGGTTCCACACAGCAGGGATACAATAAGATCCATAGAATCCGCATAAATTGCCGCAACTTATGTTCATCATGAGTTAGTTCTTGTGCGTGCATCAGAAGTACGATATCAATTTATGACATGACAGCCTGCATTTTTATTTTTGAGAACCTGCAAAAAAGGGAGCCATTAGTTAACGAGCGCTCCATCGGGAGCCTCGCAACGATCAGCGCCACTTGGCGCGCTCTCAGCCATTCGTCACGTGTCGCGCTCTTGGCGTTCCCTCTGTATTTTGTTTTTTTCGCACGCGTTTTCGGCTATTTAAACGGTTTTTTTAGTTTTTTTCGACATTTTGGTTTTTCACCGGTCTTAGCTTTCCGAAAAAAAAATTGAATTTTTTTCTGCGAAAAAACACGTTTTCTATTTTTTTTCCTTTCGCGAGAGTCACGGCCATGCCTCTCCGAAATGAAAAAAACGCGTTTTCTATTTTTTTCTTTCGCGAGAGTCACGGTTTTGCTTCCGCGAGTGTACGGTTGTGCTTTCGCGAGAGTCACGGCTGTGCCTCTCGGAAACGAAAAAAACACGTTTTCTGTTTTTTTTTTCCTTTCGCACGAGTCACGGTTTTGCTTTCATTAGAGGCACGCTTGTGCTTTCGCCAGAGTCACGGCCGTGCCTCTCGGAAACGAAAAAAACATGTTTTCTGTTTTTTTCCTTTCGCAAGAGTCACGGTTTTGCTTCCACGAGAGGCACGCTAGTGCTTTCGCCAGAGTCACGGCTGTGCCTCTCGGAAACGAAAAAAAAACGTATTTTTTGTTTTTTTTCTTTCGCGAAAGTCACGGTTTTGCTTCCACGAGAGGCACGGGTGTGCTTTCGCGAGAGTCATGGCCATGCCTCCTCGGAAACGAAAGAAAAACGCGTTTTCTCTTCTTTTTTTTCCTTCCACGAGAGTCACAGTTTTGCTTCTGCGAGAGGCACGGTTGTGATTTCGTGAGAGGATGGGCGTGCCTCTTTCAAAAAGGGAAAAAACCCGTGCTCCCGGTTCGGTTTTTTCGTCCGGTTTATTTGTCTGTTTTTTTGTGAAAAATAAGTTCATCAAAACCTATCATGGGATTTAGTTTTGAATATCTCGACGCGATGAATACAACGGTGAAAGCGGTTTGAGATTTGGACGCACAATTTGAGAGATAAAACGTTTTGAATAAACGGATCTACGAAAAAAGAGAAAATTCCTAAGTTGCGACAAGTGACGTGCTGTGCGCCACTTGTCGCAACCTGAGAAGTTGGAATGATCTTTGTAACGAGTACTTCTCAACTAGTGATTTCGGCAAAAAAACACACGACAGCTTGCAACTAATAATAAATGTGTTCACATCAACCATGTCCCGATGGGCCCGCCCATCCGAACGGCCCGCGCACGCGTGAGGACACATCCGCACGGCCTGTGCACGCGTGAGGAGACGCCCAAACTCAGCCCATTCGCACAGGGGCTCGCCGTGCTGCCCCTGCCCCTGCCTGCCTGACACTGACGCCGGACAGGACTCAGGGGAGAGAGAGAGAGCGGAGATGCCGGAACTGCCGGAGGTGGAGGCGGCGCGGCGGGCGCTGGAGGCGCACTGCGTGGGCCGCCGCATCACGCGCTGCGCCGTCGCGGACGACCCCAAGGTCGTCGTCGCTGCCGCCGGGCGCGTGACCTTCGAGCGCGCCATGGTGGGCAGGACCATCGTGGCCGCGCGCCGGAGGGGCAAGAATCTCTGGCTCCGCCTCGACGCCCCGCCCTTCCCCTCGTTCCAGTTCGGTCAGTATCCACTACCACCACACGACAGTTTCCCCGACCTACCCTGCCTCTGCTTGCTTTGCCGATTGCAGTCTTGTTCTGCAGTAACTCGCTGGAGGTGCATTAGCTTGATTGGCGACGATTTATGCTCGATTCCCATAGAAATCCCGTATAGTGTCAAGATGAATTTGCTTAATTGCTCGCTGATGATATCCCAATGACAATTGTTGCTGATTAGTGTCCTCTAGAGATGGAGAGTTGGGAAAGGGGGCAATATTTTGGGCTTCACCAAACACCGAGATTGACATGGACATGGTCTGGGTTTGCAGGGATGGCAGGTGCGATCTACATAAAGGGCGTTGCCGTCACAAAGTACAAGAGGCAAGTGCTCCTTTCCGTTTCGTATCTCACTGTTGTTTCACTAGGATAGATTATTACTAGTACAGTTGGAGCTCATAACGAAGCTTATGGATGGTTTCAGATCGGCTGTCAACTCCGAGGACGAGTGGCCCTCCAAGTACTCCAAATTCTTCGTCGAGGTCAGGAGCCCAATAAACAACGTCCAGATTCTTTTCAGTTATTCTAAACACGGAGTTATCTGTGGTAATGTGTTGCTTTTGCGGCAGTGCTTGTACAAGATGGTGAACTTCAGGTGTGAGCTCACGAGTTGAAAGTGGCATGAGTCACTTCTCTTGCAAACTTTTGTTGGTTAATTTGTAGAATAACCGTGGCTGTAGATAAGCAGGAAAGGCCATGTTTCAGTAGCCCATATCTTTCAACACAACAAGCTTAATAAACTCATGGACAGAGATTCTAATGTTCATCACCCGCTCTTCAGAATTGGGCGTGTTCCGGGGAATGCCAGCAAAAATAGGATATGGAGGCCCTGGCTCATTCGCCAGGACTAGAGCTAGCACACGGAAACCTGCGGCCTGGCACAAATAGCCCTCATGAGATTAAGACACTTAATTCCCTTGTAATAAAAGAAATTATATCATCAATCGTTAGAATTTCCCCACTAGTTAGTCCCTCCTGAAGATGGCTAGGAAGGAGCTCTACGGCTTGGAGTTATCATTGATGTCTCTAACCTGTTCACACTGGAAGCCAAGGCTCATCTGAAGTTAGTTTTCAACTTTGATGTGCCCAACCTTTTAAAATTTACGCGTTGTACAGCTTGATGATGGCTTGGAGTTTTCTTTCACTGATAAGAGGCGCTTTGCAAGAGTTCGGTTATTTGATGATGTAAGTGCTTTTATTGCTTTCTCAAGTTTAGTTTAAATTATCTGGAGCCAAGGCAAGAGTTCGGTTATTTTCCTTTAAATTTTATAACAGTTTGCTCACTCAAGTATTGTTCGCAGCCTGAAACGGTACCTCCAATTTCTGAGTTAGGTCCAGATGCGCTCTTTGAGCCGATGTCTGTTGATAATTTTGTGGACTCACTGAGCAGGAAGAAGATTGGAATAAAAGCTCTTTTACTTGATCAGGTGATTATTGTTGAGTCGATAGAAGTTATTGGCTCTACAATTATGTTTTCCTATGATATACAGAATTAACTTGTTCTATTTTCTGATAATACCATAATTGACATCTTGCATTTTTTTATGAGCAGAGCTTCATATCAGGCATTGGTAATTGGATTGCAGATGAGGTGCTTTACCAGGTATTGGTAGAAAAAATTGTGAGGCTTGCACCAAACGAAATACCCGAACTTTGAATTTGTTATGGGCCTGGAAATGTACGAACGCTAGGACTAAGGATTGGACACTCGCCCTTGGATGCTAGAGGCCTGATTGTACAAGAGGGGATGGGACCAGGATTTCATTTTGTTAATCATTGCCCCCCTCCAGCTAATAATTCAAAAAGGAATTAATAGCCATTCCATGGACCCTAAGCAATCTGATCTTATCCCTAACAATTTCGGCTAACACACACCTAGGAGTCCTAGGAAATAAATCTGCTACTGTTCAATAGATAGAACTGCTGCATCTTCTGCACTTGTGTTTCAGTGCGGCTTGGCCATAACAAAATTCATGTTATTATTTGTAGTCGAAAATCCATCCATTGCAGATTGCTTCTAGCCTAACAAGGGAGAGTTGTGAAGCGCTACACCAAAGCATCCAAGAGGTTACTCTAACTTTACATTGTTTTGAGTAACTGTACTGCACTACTGTATACCTTGCAGAATACTTGTGTCTTGACCCAAGAATTTATTAGGTTGTGACATATGCTGTCGATGTTGATGCTAATTGTGATCGCTTTCCTGTGGAATGGTTGTTTCATCACCGCTGGGGCAAGAAGCCTGGTAAAGTCGATGGTGAGTTTCTAAAGGAAAAAATTGATAGTCTTGAACACGGTCACATCCATTATTTGAGAAAATTGGCCACTGACAGAACTCATCGTAATTTTGCATTTCATAAGATGAACTGCGGCAATTATGCAGGAAAATAGGAATGCCAGTAATTATGTGCTCCAGTTTGTTATCCTTTGGCCCTCGTCAGATTTATCCAGTTTCTGGTTATTGCAGGAAAGAAAATTGAATTCATAACAGCTGGTGGCAGGGTGAGCAACACTACTTCACTATCACACTTTCTGCCATCCTAGATCTATCTAACCCTCTGATTTGTACTCTCTCTATTTAGACTACAGCCTATGTGCCACAACTGCAGAAGCTGACTGGGACCCAATCTAACAAAAAAGTAGTGGCTAGCCCAGGGCAAGTGAGCGAGGATGGTGATGCCAAGGAAGCAGGGGCAGAAGTAGAAGTGGAAGCTGATGATGATTTGAAGCCAAGAAAGAGAGTGGCAACATTCAAGGCTGCCAAGGGACATTAAAACAAGGATGCCATAAGTGCCCCTTCCAAAATAACAAGGAAAATTGCTGGTGGCAAGAAGAAACAAAGCATTAAACATGGCAGCAAAGATGATATGAAGACTACAGGACGAAACAAAGCTGGTGCTGGTAGCAACTATGAGCATGGTTTGGACGAACCTGCTGCTAAGATGCGCAAAGTATCAGGCCGGGGTACAAGAAATTCGTCCAAGAATAAACCGAAGACTACCAAATAATTAATCTGGAAGAAGATAAAAGTGTATGGTGGTTACACGTTGTCTAACATCAGTTTAGTGTAGAGTATGTTGGTTATGTGTTTTATACTACATTCCAGTGATTATGAAACCATTTGAAATCCCCGGAATTTCGTAACCTTGTCTCGGTTTCTTGAACTGCAGCAGTATCGTGTTACCGTATGAACAGAAAATGCATCTGTTTGAACTTTCCATCTGTGTTCATTATGAAATCTAATGGTCAGATTCTCCTCTCAAATTTGGCCATCAATGTCTTCAATAAACTTGGACAGAGCCTTCATTGCAGTATTTGGTGATATTTGATATATATATATATATATATATATATGATGTTGCAAATATGAAAATGTTACATACAAAATACACTAGAACTGATCCTATCACTAGTAGAAAAGGGGGCTTTTGTCCCGGTTGGTAAGGGCCTTTAGTCCCGGTTTTTGAACCGGGACTAAAGGGTCGTTAGTAATGCCTCCCCCCTTTAGTCCGGGTTCTTACACAAACCGGGACTAAAGGCCGTCCACGTGGACGCAGCCTGGAGCTCCACCTTTAGTCCCGGTTGGTGTTACCAACCGGGACTAAAGGAAATTTTATGAAAAAAAATTTTGAAATTTTTTTTTGCGAATTTTTTTTATTTTTTTTTATTTTCAAATTTCTGAATTATTTTAACCTTTAATCTCTAATCACCACCCCTCATCACTGCTCAATTTATCCTCTAATCTCTAATCACCCCTCATCATTCCAAATCATCTAACTTCCCGGCACTACTCCAGCCTGAGCACGCTTAACTTCCGGGTTCTATTCTCCCTCGTTTCCAAGTCTGCACTTGTTGTTTTCCTGACAATAGTAAGATGTCAATTCTATTAACCCTCAGGAATTTAGCTTGAGCATGAAGTGACACATTTCACTGTTTGAGTTTGAAACTATTGTTTTTAAAAACAATAATTATTTAGTAACACTAATATTTCTGGAATAATTAGTTTGACCAATGTTTGACCACAGTTTGACCAGATTTGACCAAAATTCAAAAAAACTGAAATAATTATTTAGTAACACTAATATTCTAGAATAATTAGTTTGACCATTGTTGGACCACAGTTTGACCACAATTTGAATTTTTTTGAATTTTTTTGCCTCTCCAGATCTTAAAAGCCCCGTATCTTTTTTCTGTTAGGTTTTTGAGGATTTTGAAAATGTTTAACGAGGTTCCCCCTGTTAAATTCGGATGTAACTTTTCGAGTAGATGATTTTTCATATAAAAAACTTTTTCATCCGAGTTCGTATGCAAAAGTTATGCCCATTTTAAGAAATTCTAGAGAGTTTTTGCAAATAAAGTCGAAATTCATATTTGTTAATTTTCCCAACAACTAGACCACATATCACATGGGAAACTTATTTTATTTTATTTTTTTGACATTTCCATCATTTTCTTTTGTTTTTTCTAAAACTGAAAAGGCGGTCCGGGGGGGGGGATAGAGTTTGAAAATGGGCCCTTTAGTACCGGTTCGTGCCATGAACCGGTACTAATGCCTCAAAGCCCATTAATACCGGTTGGTGGCACCAACCGGTACTAAAGGTTAGACCTTTAGTCCCAGTTGGTGCCACCAACCGGTACTAATGGGCATCGCACCCTTTAGTTCCGGTTCGTGGCACCAACCGGGACTAAAGGGCCCAGGTGAACCGGAACTAATGCCTTAGCCGCACGAACCGGGACCAATGCTCACATTAGTCCCGGTTCGTGACTGAACCGGGACTAATGTGAAAATTGCCCTGTGACGAAAGCCCTGTTTTGTACTAGTGTATGTACAAAAGAGGGCTACCCTTATCAACAAAAGCACCAACCAATTTTTTATTTAAGAAAAGACACCCAAGAGGGCATCTTAGATCTGATAAATATCGAGAGAAACAATAACTAGTATAACAAAAAGACAACTGGACGCAGAATAAACAATGAAATTAAAATTATATTGAAAATCATATTGGCCTTGTTCTTTCCTTTAATTGTACACTGTCCACTCGAGGTTGAAAATTGCACTGAAGCAATGGTAAAGAAAAGTGACACCTGCAAATGCCCTTGCTATATCAGGATTTAGAGACCACAATAGCTGCTTGCCGCTTGAGATGAGATCTAGAAGTTGCCGAAAAAACATCGTTGGAGCATCACCTCACGCAGTACATCCTGCAATCCATTACCACTAGAGCAGAGAGTTGGAGAAGGCGGACCATGTCGCAGAACAACATGGAAGAAAATATCCAAGCCGTCGCACTAATAGATGGCCAATTGCACTCCTTGATAGACACACCAACTGCCAAGATTCAAAGAGAACCAACAGCTAACAGATCTTTCGACAAGAACTCTAACAAACCCTTCTTCAAGGCCGGATCAGACTTCATCGAGGTAGGAGATGCCAGAGAGACCTTATTTCAACACGCCATCGTCTCCACCACCTCATCAACGTCGCCTAGGGAACAAAACCTAAGGAGAAGATAAAAAAAATAGATGGGTCCCGCTCCTCTTGCTGCCGACCGACCGAGCCTGTCAGATGGGGATAGGAGGGTTCCAATACCAATGCTTTGGCTCATCCTGCAAACGTTTAACTAGAGTTTATTTAAAAATCTGGTCGAACCCCAAGCCGTATGGCCTTGCGACGCTTGTTTGTGCACTCTTTGGTTGCCAACGATTCTGGTGGGCTCCTTGGTTAATGGAATGAGCAAATTTCCAATTTAAGAAAATATATATCGTTGCTAGTTTGCTGAGAAAGGGTTTCCCCCGCTTTGTATTCCAAAGCAACCAACATCAATCACAAAGCAAATGCTGTGGCGAGCATCACATCAAGCCCAAAAGGAAAAAAAGAAGAAGAAACAAATGAAAACAACGGCAGCTCGACAAAAGCGCGGATGACCCGCCACCGCCGCGCCCTTCGGAAACGACCCACCACGAAACAAGGCTACGGTTCGCCGCGTACCAAGCAACACCTCCAAGAAGGAATGCGACGCCAATGACGCCGTTGCCTAGACTTGTCCTAGCGTTTCCCTTGGCAGACAAAGGGGAGTGGGGATGAAGACCAACGACACCCTCCAGGAAGGAACGGCGACACACACAGGCGTCACCGCATCGGAGCTGGAAGAACCGGCAAGGATTTCACCCGCCCTCCATACCTCACCGCCCAATTCGGACAGGGGCCAACTAGCCAACTCGCCGCCCACCAGCATGCGCCACCGCGGGTCGCAATGCCACCCACGCCGCCTCACTGAGAACACCACCACGAGGCCAAGAGCACGAGGAGAGAAGCGTCGGGCGACGGGAGCAGCAACACCGTAGCCACGCGGGAGGGAACCACCTCCACCGCCGTCGTGCGGGAGGCCCGTGCCACCGGCACAGTCGCGGTCGCCATCCGGACGCGACAACAGGGCATATACTAGGCCACCCCTGGCCCCCCCAGGCCTGAATCGGGCCCACTAAGCCGCGCCGGCCACGCTGCAGTAGAGCGGCACCAGCGCCGTTGCTCCCCCGCTTGTCGGAAGCCACGCTGCCAACCCGCCCAGACCCAGAGGGCCCAAATCTGGGCCGAGTAGGCGCCGCCGTGCCACCACGCCGCCACACCGGACCGCTGCCGCCTAGGAACAACCCTAGGCGCTGCTCCGCCCCGCACCAAGAACAACTGAGAGGGAAATGGCCAGGGGCCGCAGCCGCCAGCGTCGCCCGGGCCAAGCCTGGCGACGAGCACCGGCGATGGCGGCGGGGAGGGAGGGGTGAGGGAGAGCTGGACGAAGAAGGGCCAGGGCACAGCCAGTCTCCCGCGGGGGCGATGCAGTCACGAGAGCTGGGGGGGGAGGAGGTGAGGTGTGTATAATCACTTGTATCCCCCTTTGCTTGTTTCCGTCTTCCTTTTATACCCAGAGTGGGATCGAGATAATGATAGTTAGGTGTCAACCCAGCAAATCGCCATTCGATGTTGATCCAAAGGTGTAGAAAATGGTCACGTATTTAAGGGCATCACGTCAGCGTGATGTCAAACTCAAGCCTTAGGATGCCACGTCTGCTCTTCGTCTTCCTCCAGACTCCTTGACGCTTCTCCTCCCCCACCCCACACCCATCAAGCTCACCACCTCCTCCGCCGCCGCCGAATTTGCCAATGACCTCGAACCCACTAGCGTCGCATCCCAATAAGGTCTTCTTCGAATGCCGTCTCGACACTCATTAACCGTCTACCACCCTGTGCAATCTCACCCCCGCAGGTCGTCGGTGTCGACCTTTTGCCCTCATCACCTCTGTCATTCACCTACACTGGTTGCCGCGCTAAGTCAAGACGGCGACACGAGCTTCATAGTTTTTTTTTATGATATAAGAAAAATGACAACTTATGTGTATTTGAAACTACATATACCACACATCAACGCTGGTCTGGGTTTATGCTTGAAACAATAAGAAAAGACCGGAAGGGGAATGTTGGTGGAACCTCGTACTACTTACTCAGAGTAGTGGTGACTGGTGGTCACTCATCAGTGTACTGCATCAGTCCCCACTCCCCACCCATAATTCTAGGGTTGTGTCACTCTCTCCCGTCGGAGAGGTGAGATCCGGGCGTCGATGGAGGCGAGCTCGGGTCCTAGCCGGAGTTCCAGCCAGGAGCCGGATGGCCCATGCGACGGAGCGGACCGCCTCAGCGCCCTCCCCGACGACCTGCTCCTCGACGTCCTCGCCCGCCTCCCCTGCGCCGCCGCCGCCGCCCGCACCGAAGTCCTCTCCCGCCGGTGGCTCGGCCTCTGGGCCGGCCTCCGCCAGATCGTCTTCCGCGGCGTGGCCCTCCCGTCGCTCGAGGCGGCGCTCGGCCGCGTCGATCTTCCCCTGCCCGCGGTTTCCCTCATCAAAATCCGCGTCCCCATCAAGCAGCAGCGTCCCCATCAACCCGCCCCCAAGGACAAGGAGCACTGGAGAGACAGCGCCGGCGTCCCCATCAACTCGCTGCTCCGCGCCGCCGCGCGGCTCGAGCCGGAGAAGCTCGACTTCCGCATCCCCTCCGGCATAAGCGAGCGCGCCCTCGCTGTCGACCTGCCTTGCTTGCCCCGCGCCACCTTCATCGCGCTCAACTTTTCCTCCCTCTTCTCCCTCGCCGCCGTGCCGGCCGGCGCCGAGTTCCCCGCACTCGAGACGCTGTCCCTGGCGGAATGCATCACCGACCTCGGCGGCTTGCTCTCCTGCTGCCCGCGCTTGCGCACGCTCCGCCTCAGCAGGGCTGTGTTCCCTGACTGCGTCATTAGGGTCGTCAACTCGCCTCTGCTGCAGGAGCTTGTCGTGGAATGCGAGGCCAGATTGACACAGCGTGTCGTCATTGTTGCTCCCGAGCTTAAGCAATTGACCATCTCATTTACATCGGTGGTGGCGGTTAACATCACCGTCTTGGCGCCAGTGGTGGAGAAGATTTCATGGCAGTGCTGCTACTTGGGGCCGTATATTGTGTTTGGTCTTTGGAGCCTGAGCAAACTGCGGCTACAGTCGGCGGAGAGACAAGGAGAGCCAACGACGCTGTACATTTATGCCTGCGTCGTGCGTCCCCTCTACTGTTCAATCTGCTGCAAGCTCTGACTGAATTAATTTTACGAATGACAATATCTATATCTTGTTGGCAAATTGTTTTTTCAGGACCCGTCTCCTTTTCGCGCTCAGGTGCACAACTTTAGGCGGGAGATACAGAGGCACATGGTTGCTGCCTTCTCCGTTTTCGAGCTACATCTCACAGCCAAGGGGCATGCTTTCGGAGCGTTTGTGGTTCATCATCTCCTTGGGATGGATCGAATTAGTACTGCTACTCGGAGGCTTAAGGTCGTCCTACATAGATCAGAGGTAATTCTCTGCTCTTATTATATACCCCAATAATACATTGTGTGGTTTTATTCAGATATACATTTTTGGTTTTAGTTGAGAGAAGTATGCCCGACACACTGTCCTTGTGAGTCTCCGAACTGGAGGTCCCAAACTATCTCCTTGGATGCTCTCGAGGAAGTGGAGTTCAATGGATTCGACGGAGTGGATCATGAGTTTGATTTATTGGAATTGATACTTGGATGTGCACCGATGCTAAAAAGAATGATTGTCAAGCTGTCCGAGGAGACCTCGGCAAGTAATGATGGATGCGCAAAGATAGTCAACATCTTCAAGCAGGCATCTTCTTCTGTGGAATGTAATGTTTATCACAGCTCGGGTGAGTACATATTTGGCATGCATTATTAGTATCTTCTTAATGAAGCACAGATATACTCCCTCCGTTTCCGAAAAGAAGTCTTATAAATTTTCTCTTAAGTCATTTTGTATTGTAGTTGTTGATAATTTTTCTTATGCAAGTTTGTTCAAATTTTGCACCATTTGACTTGAGATAAAATTGTAGGCGTTCTTTTGGGAGACGGAGAGAATAACTGTTAATCATTGTGTAAGATTTGTCGAATATGTGTCGTTGACATGCTAATTATATAGTTTGGTTGTGCATCTCCAATTTATTAGCTAATTAAACATGTTATATTTCTGTCGAATTTGTGTGCTCAGACGCTCATATTTTTTATAGAAACTGAAACTGAATGGTGGATTGGATGATAAGAAAAATTCAGTATTTTTACTCAGGCTTCCTTACCTAAATTGCTCTTTTGCATTTCACAATCTTCTTCATTGGTCTTGCCATTTTGTTTTGCATCTGTATTCGAGTTTCTTGGTTAGCTGAGGTTATCCCATCTGAATTCATCGGCCTTGGGGTTTGGAACAAATTTTGGTTCCAGTTAAACTTTATGCAGCAATTACTTTGCTGTTCCTTTCTGTTGTCAGTGTGTATTATGTTTTATTTGCGGTTTTGCATCTGTATTCAGTAGCAGAAAGACAGTGCCCAGATAACCTAAAGTTTGTTGTCTCATCTAAATATTTCATTGGCCTTCGGGTTTCTTTCTGCTCTCAGCATATTGTGTTTTATTTGACATCATTCCTACACATATTACTCCACATTTGCTTGTTGTCATACTGACCGGAGCTTGTTTCAATTTGTCTCGTCTGCAGGGATAATGTACAGCAGCCAAAATTGCCCTTCGACATGATTGTCAACCTTAGGTCTGTCGATCCGTGGTGCACATTCACAAGATCATCCTTTGGTCTGTGGATTCGTCGCGCGCTGCGCATTGACAGGGTCTCGGGACTTTGCTTTGTTGCTTGAACTGATCATCTGGCGTGTTCTTTTGCCAGTGTACTGTACTAGCTATATACAAGGTGCACAGTTATATGTTTGTGTGGTTTCTGTGACATTTGACTATTGAATTAATGCACTCTACCTATGTCGTGAATCGTGAGTCAATTACTCGAAGCTGACTATCATGTTAAGCCTATGGTTTCAGTTCCTATTTTGAGCTGTTTCATTGTGACGACGACAGCTCTTTGTTTTCAGCGGGAGTGAAATGATCACCTTGCAGCTCTTTGTGCTTATAGCTATGGTTAGATGAACCAAGCGGCTCTGTGAATTAACCTCTGTTTCCTCTCTTTTCTAACTATTGCACCCTATATGATGGATTGAAGACGCATCTCTGTGTCACTTCTGTTTTAGCAGAATCTGTATCATCTTGTGTAGATGCAACAGGAGCATTGCGGCGACTCAGGGGCTGAGCTAGTGTGAGATATGCAGGGTGATAGTTGATTCCTGGCGACACTCCTTGCTTGAGTGCAATCTATGCGAGAAGCTCTGATTGCTGAAACAACGCCGGTGGCAAAGGCTTGGCTGTTCGGCTTGAGTGAGGAACTGCAGCATGATGAGTTCGTCAAAGCGGTTGTAACACCATTGCCAGCAGTCTGGCATACTCGGCGTCGACCGATTCATGAAGCTGAATTTCAATCTATGCTGTTGGCCCATGCTTAAGTTGACAGGAAGGAGAGGACCAAGATTCCTCCATCAGGCCGTGTAAAATTCTGTAGCTCTCTTTTTTGAAGGGAGTGGGAGATATGTATGGCCGTGGATATTCGGCTTGAGTGAGGAACTACGGTAAGATGAGTTCGTCAGAGCGGCTGTAACGCTGTGGGCAGTCTGGTTGTGCCTCTCTTTGTGAACGTATGTTTGGCATGAAGCATGATGAATCCGTCAAGTATGGCTTTCGGATCCTCCAGATCCTTTGTGTATCCCTATGAACATCATTAGGCAATGAAGCTCTAATGTAATTCTGAAAAAAAAAGTGCAGTAGTGATGCCTCTCTGCACATGGTAATTCACGGTCCTGGCTAGATTAGCTTAGGGCATTTCCAACCGATCCCTAATAAATAGTGGAGGATCTGGCCGAGTAAACCCCGGTGGAGTATATTTACTCCACTAGCATGTGATAGTTCAACTAGGACTCGCTAAGACGTTGCCAGTGATGCTCAATAAGATCTTGTTGGAGTTGAGCATGAACTTGTTGGTTCTCGAACTTGCGATGCTCCTCAAGGAATGCCAGGATCCTGTTCATATCATACTCTGGCTCAACCTGAGTCCCGTTGGTGACGTACTGAAAGTTCTCAGGCATATCCCTCTCATCTTCAATGATCATGTTATGCAATATGATGCAACAAGTCATGATCTGCCATAGAACCTTGGAGCTCCAGTACTTGGCAGGGCCACGAACAATTGCAAAGCGCTTCTGAAGCACACCGAAGGCTCTTTCCACATCTTTCCTAGCAGCTTCTTGACATTGGGCAAAGTGAATGCTTTTGTTACCTTTTGGGCGCGGAATTGTTTTGACCAAGGCGGCCCATGTTGGATAGATGCCATCCGCAAGGTAGTAACCCATTGAGTAGTTGTGGCCGTTGACCGAGTAGTTGCAAGCAGGAGCATCTCCTGTAATAAGCGTAGAAAACAGTGGCGATCTCGATAGCACATTCAAGTCATTGTGAGAGCCAAGAAAACCAAAGAATGAATGCCATATCCAAAGATCATTCATTGCAACTGCCTGAACAATGATCATTGGTTCATTGCAGTGGCCTTTGTACTAACCCTTTCACCCCGCAGGACAATTCTTCCATGTCCAATGCATACAGTCAAGTGATCCAAGCATCCTTGGCCATCCTCTTGTTTCACTCTCTGTCATCAGCCTCTGGGTGTCTTTGTCGCATTTCGGGTTTCGTAGACCCTAGAGAGGTTCGAACTCTGGGGTGCGCACGAATAACACTCTCTCCCCCGCGCGCCCGCTCAACGATCCACGGCCTAGCTCAACGAACTCAAAGAACAATGGACACGGGGGTTTATACTGGTTCGGGCCACCGTGTGGTGTAATACCCTACTCCAGTGTGTGGTGGTGGATTGCCTCTTGAGGGCTGAGGATGAACTAGTAAAGTGGATGAACAGCCTCAGGAGGAGAGGCGTTCTTGGGCTCGATGAGCTGGAGAGGGTTCGGATGGAATGGATCCAGTCCAAGGTTAGATATCCCCCTCCATCTGTCTATTTGTTCCCCTCTATGGTGGTGGCTAGTGCTATTTATAGAGGCCCTGGTCCTCTTCCCAAATGTAGGCGGGAAGGGATCCCACAACGACCAGATTTGAAGGGGGACAACTAGTACAAGCTATCCTGACAAAAGTAGTCTTCGCATGCCAAAGGCTCTGGTGGTGGCGCTGGACGGGGCTCCACGATGACCTCCATCCTGCCGTCCTAGCGGTCCTTGGTCTTGTTGCACCGATATGGAAATCTTTGCCTGATTCCTCGAGACTCCGCGCTTGCGCTTGCCCCCTTGGCACCAAAGGGGAAATGGGTACTCTGCGCCCGCTGGCGCCCGCCTGGCCTTGGTCGTCATGGCTCACGTCACGTGAACCTCGCGAGGTGCACCTTGCATGGATATCTCCGCTCCTCGGGAGCCAGCCTAGTGAGACTGCCCCTAGGGAGGTCTTGTTGTCGTCCACCTTGTGAGGGTCTTGAGCTGTTGTTGTCGATGTTGGGCCGTACCAGGCGGTCGAGGGAGCCACGTCCTGGGCCGCACGCAGGCAAGTCTGGGTACCCCTGTTCCCAAGACGCCGACAGTAGCCCCCGGGCCCAAGGCGCGCTCGAACTTGGCTTCAAGGCGAAGGCAAGGGGCAAGTGTGGAGCGCCGCGGGCCCCAACCGCTCGCGTCCTTGGTCGACGCGTGGCGACTGATTGTACGTGGGCGTCTCCGCTTCCCCACGCTGCCTCGGCAACCGCCTGATTTGACGAGACCCTGCTGCATGCAGAAGAAACCATCAATACGTGCGATCATGGAGTCCTCCAAGACCATCTAACTCAACCTATTCATCTACAATTCAAACCGCTAGGTTCAATCCAAACGGCTTGGTTCGAAAAGCAAAGCACAAAAAAAACTCACCTAGGCAATTCGTTGAACACTTGCAGTGCGGTAGTGGTGAATCGGCCGGCTGGTGTCGTTTAGACCAACCCGGCTGGCGGCGACGCGTGCGTATGACCTGCAGCGGTGTGCAAGCAAGATGAGATGCGACTGCCGACAAAAAATGAAGAAGTTTTGAAGCAATCCGACGAATCAGCTATGGCGATGGTGGTGGCGTTTCACCTTATTTCCGGCGATGGCGGTGGGGGCCGATCGGGCTCGACGTCGGTCAGAAGGTTGGCGGGGGCAAAGGAAGGCAACGAGGTAGTAGTAGCACCGATGGGAGGTTGCCGGGAGGCGCGCCAGTGAAGATGTGGTGGCAGGGGCGACGAGAGGGAGAGGCACGACTTTTACTCAGAGCCATAACGGCGAGTATATTTAGGGAGAAAGTTGGCACGGGAGGATAATATTTACTCCCTTACGGCCGATTGGGGATCGGTTAGGTGTGCGTTAGAGGAGTAAAATATACTTTTTACTCCTCTAACGCCGGATAGTCGATCAGTTAGAAATGCCCTTGGAGCACGTACATCCGCATACCCAAAATTGACCCGTGATATGCCCGCATTTTGGTGCGTCCATGGACAGGGCCCGGTCACCCCTCATTTTTCATCCACTGCTACCACATACCTCAAATATCACACCCTAAATTCATACTACACCATGCAACAAAAAAGTTACATACTACATAGATAAAACAACCCTACTACTATTTGTTGTCTGAGATGTCAATGACCTCCGTGCCGGCAGTGCCAGACAGACCACAGCTCCGTCTCCTTGTCAGAGTCCAGATCCACAAAGACTTCCTTCATATTTGGTCCGTCCGACGGAGGTAGCGGCGAGCTCTGACCGGAAGGAGTTGATGATGGCCTACTTCTCTGTTGCCTCCTCCGCTTGGGCCACCTCAAACTCGGCCAGCGCGTCGCCCATGTAGATTCCGCATATAAAGGTGCCTGATCCGCACCGCCTTCCTCCTCCACCATCTCTGTGTCTGATGCCTCCTGCCCCAGTGCCTCACCCTCCTCCACTGTCGGTGCAACAAACATCCGCGTTTGATGACCGGACTCATATTGTAGTGACCCGACCTCAGACGGTCAAGTCTATGTGCTTAAGTGTCATCCCTGGATCGGTATGCTGACACACACAGTACTCGAGGATTTATAACACATGTAAATCACATGTATAAAGTAACGTAAATACTATTACCTTAATCCAAATAGGGGAAGTAACAAGGTTGTGGATTCCCATCAACACCAACGGCAAAGTTGAGTGTAGAAATCGTAACCCTAACGTATCACTTACTCGTCGTAAGATTCCTGCAACATGAGATGTTGCAGCCATATAGGTCAGTACATTGAATGTACTGGCAATTTCACACAGTAGAGCAATGCTGAATAATGGCTATCACTACATGCATATTTGGCTGGTGGAGGCTCTAAGTTTAATTTTGCATAAAGCTAATTTTTCCGTACAACAAAGGAATAGATTTTATTTAACTACAAAGTTGGTTGAAATATTGAGAAGGTTCCTCCAACTCAACCCCAAAGTAATAATTATAACCCAACAAATTCATTAAGTAATGTGATGAGATCAAATCAATAATTCAAGTACTAGATACTCAAGATGTCCATAACCGGGGACACGGCTAATCATGATTAGTTTGTACACTCTGCAGAGGTTTTGCGCACTTTCCCCCACAAGACTCGATCTCCTCCGTAGTATTTCTCGCATTGCATGATGTTTGAGAAACGGATGACCGAGACAGTCTTTCCGAAGAGGTCCCCTTAACCGATAGATAGGCCGGTACACTTACAATCCCCTACATCTGCTAGCCTATCATGGAAAGGTTTCCCACAACTTACTCAACTATGCCAGAGCCCTTAATGGCTTGTGGCTGCACACGGAAGTTTCTAGCAAGAATAATCTTATGATCCCTTTGAGCCGGGGTGGCATTCCATAGAGTGATCACACGGGTACTCCGGGATTCCCTTGGGCAAGCACTAGGTTCTCCAGGTGCCCGGGCAAACCACTGGGTGCTCCAGGGTGCCCCAACCATTCCAACCAGATGTGTATTAAAATAGCCACCTTAAGTTTCCCTTAGTTGATATAATAACTCTCACATCTTTCATGAATTCTCTCAAAACCAAACCACGTCTACGAGCATAGCATAGCCGTATAAGCATAACGGAGTAACACCCTGGGTTTGAATGCAAGACAATAGGTTCCTACCTCATCAACTACTTCCCAATACCCACGTGTTATCAAATCCTAACCATGCAATGTTTGAGGGGTTGAAACTAATGCATAAAAAGTAGGTAACAAAGGGATATGATCAAAGTGTGAACTTGCCTTGTACTGTTGATGAAGATGATTCGCACTCATAACTCCTAATAGGTCTACTCGTCACACTCTGTTCAATCTATCGTAAGCAAGCAATAGTAACCACACATAAGCAATCATGCAAAAGAATCGAAGAAAAGATCTCGGAAAACTTCGAAAACAAACAATTAACTCTTGCAACAGAAAACAATTTCCAACAGTACAAAAATTGGGTGAATTTGGCCTTATCAGAAAGTTTAGGTCAAGAGCTTCGATTTGCAAAAAGAATCAATTAAATCGGAGTTATAAAACTTGAGTTATGAACAAAAGAAATTCAAATTCAAATCTGTTTTAAATCAAATTTTAAATTTTCAAAAACATATTCAAGTTGTTTATCTGGATAGAGGGGATCGTAACGAAGAAGTGGGCATTGGTTTCATTGAATTTGGATAAGCGGGAAAAAAGTTGTGATCGATTGAAAACCAGGGGCTAATATGTAGAGAAAAGTAATCACATAAGGGTCCCTGGCCGAAAACTAAAATAAAAAGAGAAAACTACCGAACGAACGTTCGCTACAGAACCTAAACCGACAAACTTTGCTCGCTCCAGAGCCTAAGCTAACGAACGTTCACTAATTAAACAAAAACATTTTGAATAAAATAAAAATAATGATAATAACGCGACCTAATCCTAATCGTTGATCCTAGATCTAACAGACGAGGGAGGAGGCGGGCTTACTGCGGCGGTGGGTGTCGACGTCGCCGGAGAAATTGGCGACGGCGGCTCGGACGTCGAGGGCATCGGCTGCTCCGGGGTCGGCGGCGACGACAGAGTAGATGGGGAGGTGCCGCGCGATGGGGGGAATCTGATGGCGGTGGCGGCGTCGGTCGTGGGCGGCGGTGAAGCGCGGGACAAGGCGGCGGAGCTCGCGAACTCCGGCGAGTTCGCGAGGGGCATGGGGAGGGTCTCGGGCGCTGCGGTTTGAGGCAAAACGAGGCCGAGGCCTCGGCTATTTATATGCGGGCTTTCGTGCATATAAGGGGAAAAGCGGGAGGAGAGTCCCGAGAGGACTCGGCGTCGGCCGGCGACTGCGTGCTGGAGATCGACTCCGGCTGGAGGACGGGGACGATCCCGACAGGTGGGTCCCACCTGTCGGTGGCTGAGCGTGGCGGCGTGCGCGCGAAGGAGAGAGCGGGCGGGCAAGGCGGAGCTGGTTCGGGCGCGAGGAGGCCGCTGCTGGGCTGGGCCGGGGGCCTGGCCTGGCGCAGTCGGTGGGCTTTTCCTTTTTTAAACAATTTTACAGAAAATAAAAGGAAACCAAAATACAATAAAAATATACCATAGACATATAATATATCGAAATTTTCAGAAAATTATTTTCTACATCATGAACATTTTTCTATCATCAAATAAAATCCACACAAATTTAAAATAAACAAACAGTGCTACTGATTTATTTAAAAACCAAATAAAATATTTTAAAATACCAACATGATTTCAAACTCATTTTTCTCCACTTTTCTACTGTAGGGAATCATTTTACCCTATTTTCCATATAATTTATTTTCGGAGAAAAATAATTTGAATAAAACCAAAATAACTCCAGATTGAAAATAATTTCAAAGGGACTTTAAATTTGATTCTTTTAAACTTCCAACTCATATTTCGTATGATTTGATGAAGTCATTTTATCTTCTCTCATGAAAATCATTGAGTTGCATAAAGTTTCTGAATTTGTAATATTTTCAAATAGAATTCAAACCTTTTTCAAAACCCCTTTTTCATTTAATTAAATGGAAGAAGTCATATCATCTTCTCTCTAGGGTTTTGTGATGAAATGAAATTTGAATTCATGGAGATCATAAATGCAAGGTGAAAATTTGGGAAAGTCATTTCATTCCCTCTCATTCAACTTTCAAAAGTTTCAAATTTCACTCAATTTCACACATGCAACCACACCACAATCAAACAAACAATCAAAACTATTTATTTAATATAACGTTCCAAAATTTAGAATTTTGGGATATTACACATACACAGGCGTGCTGACATTCATACATCCAGCACTAGTGTGTAACGCAAGGCCGAGCCAGAAAAGCTGCTCTTCATGAGATCAAGGAGCGCGTCAAGAAGACCAAGCCAACATACAAGACAACGATTCCAAGGGAAGTGTCCTTTGCTGGTCACTAGTAGAAAACGACACATTTTCCCGGTTCCAGAGGCCCTTTAGCCCCGGTTCAGGAACTGAGACTAAAGGCTCGGGTCTAAAGCCCAAAACCTTTAGTCCCGGTTCGTAAGCGAACCGGGACAGAAGGGGCTCCACGTTGCCGCTGCGGGGCGCCCAGGCACGAGTACCTTTAGTCCCGGTTGGTAACACCAACCGGGACCAAAAGGCATCCATGTGTCAGCAGATGGCAGGAGCAGGGTTTTTTGTTTTTTTTTGAAGGGGGGGGGGGGTTAGGGGGTTTTGGAGGGTTAATTTAGGGGTTTCATATATTGTGTTAGCTAGCTAATAGAGAGAAGTGACCTCTCTTATCTCCGTGCTTGGTCGATGCTAGCTACTATACATATAGAGAGAACTCGACACGCTAGCTAGTAAGCAAATGAAGGAACCATTAATTACACAAGATCTTCATGAACATATACATAGAGGAGTGCACCTCTCTTTCTCCGAGAGATTTGTCGAACAACAAGTTTTCGTATATCTATCCGATGCTACTAGCTACATATATAGAATATAAGATCTCTTACAATCCCTAACATCTAAGGTCAATTTCCACATGGTATTCTCCGGCTTTATTGATGACGTGGTCAAGAAATAATCCCGCCAATTCCTCTTGAATTGCTCGTATGCGATCATGTGGTGGGAGTTCATCCCGCATCTGCAGATCTAATCTGAAGAAGGGGGTCAATACATGTATATGAATGAAACTCAACACAAATGATGGTAATAAAATAAAATTGTGACTATTTTTGCTTACACACTTCATATTGTTTTTCAGAGTAGCCCCGCTTAGAGGCCGTCGTGTTGTAGATGAACTCGCAAATGTAGTATCCACAAAAATCATTCCCGGCTTCCTGCCACAAGCACTTCACAAGAAATAGAGGTCAATCAAACTGATAAGCAAGCATGCTAAATGGTATTGATGAAACTAGCTAGAATCAATGGGAGATACGCGGAACTAGGTAGTAGTACTTACTTTCGGGCGTGTAAATCGCAGCTCCCTCGGCAGTCCCGGGGCAATTACGGTGAAATCTTTCCAAACCCTGCCAGACAAAGAAAATAATTGCTTGATATCAGGAAATGAACAAAGTTGCCGATATGGTGCGATAATGATCGATTGAACTTACTTCTCGAGCATTTCAGCCATGTCCGCATAGTCCTCGGGATCTTTTCGTCTCGAGTCTAAGAAGGTTACAACTCCCCGGTCAAGCTTAATCTCTAGGAGAATAAAGTGGAACCTGTGCACGCATGCATAACTCATCAATTACATTACTATAACCTCGAGTAATAAGGGAAACCGAATATGCACAAGACAGTAACACTCACTTGAAGTTGTAAGGAAAGAGTATTTTAGATTTGTTTTGATTTTTGAGCAACAATTGTAGCAAGTTGTCCTCGTTTTCCGTGACATTCTTTTGAACCGTCCATTCATGTATGATATTTGGGTTAATGAACCCAATGTCATAGATTTGTGCTTTTCTGCATTCGACGATCTTCAATCTGCATAATATACTGAGGATAATTATATATACACATGCAATGAAAGAGTTGAGCTATATATAGAGACTTAATTACAGAAGTAGTACTTTCAGACAGTAGCAAGTCATGAGTGTTTTGTCGAGGGCCTTTTGATTGTATAACTAGAATAACTCGTTAAATTCAATAGACAACAGATCCATTGCAACGAGGTCGTGCTCCTCTTTAATTCTCAGCGCCAAAGTATCCTTCCCAGACTCGCTGCAGGTTTCCATGTACCATTCATGGAATCTTCGCATCATCGTTGTTGAAGGAGGATGGCCAGGTTTGATGAGAGGCTTCCCGTGCTGGTATCTGAATTCTTCCACCTCCATTGTTTCAAACTCTATATCATCACTCAGGTAATCAGCAAGATTGGTACCGAGCACCATCCCCGGCTGATTAGCGATGATATGGCTAGACACCTTGAGCGGGGGGCACGATTGGTTCGCCTGTTCGCCGAGCTGAGGAATTTTTTCCCACTTCTTCGTTCTGCTAACCTTTTATCACTCGAAGTACTTCCCGACCGCCGCACATCTTCATATGTCTTTTTAAGACAGCAAACATAGTTGGAATCCGGTGCAGGTGGTGGTGGTCGCTTCAGTGCATCGATAGTGCGATTCACTTTCACCGGATCTATCATCTCCTTCGAAGGTGGAGGTTTCTTTGCAAAAAAGTCCCTCACTTGGGCCGCACAGATCTCTGTGTTTTCCTTCTCGGTCCTCTCGTATGGTAACTTTTCCAGAGGCTTGAGAGATGGACCATATCTGAATTGCCTTGGTAGGAACCCTCTTCCTAGGGCGCTCGCCGTCAACATCACCAGGATCATCTCGTCTGAGCTTATACCGCAATGCACCACATACCGGGCATGCATTAAAATCCTCGTACGCATCGCGGTAGAGGATGTAGTCATTAGGGCATGCATGTATCTTCTGCACCTCCAATCCTAGAGGGCATACAACCTTCTTTGCTGCATACGTACTGCTGGGCAATTCCTTATCCTTTGGAAGCTTCTTCTTCAATATTTTCAGTAGCTTATCAAATCCTTTGTCAGGTACACCATTCTCTGCCTTCCACTACATCAATTCCAGTGTGGTACCGAGAGCTTTGTGTTGCCATCTTCGCAATTGGGGTACAACCCTTTTTTGTGATCCTCTAACATGCAATCGAACTTCAACTTCTCCTTTTCACTTTCGCATTGTCTCTTTGCATCAACAATGACCCGGTGAAGATCATCATCGGGCACATCGTCTGGTTCCTCTTGATCTTCAGCTTCCCCCATTGCAGCATCACCATATTCAGGGGGCACATAGTTGTCATCATCCTCTTCTTCTTTGTTGTCTTCCATCATAAAGCCTCTTTCTCCGTGTGGTCCAAACAATATAGTGTGGCATGAAACCCTTATAAAGCAGGTGGGTGTGAAGGATTTTTCGGTCAGAGTAAGACTTCGTATTCCCACATATAGGGCATGGACAACACATAAAACCATTCTGCTTGTTTGCCTCAGCCACTTCGAGAAAATTATGCACACCCTTAATGTACTCGTAGGTGCGTCTGTCACCATACATCCATTGCCGGTTCATCTGTGTGCATTATATACAATTAAGTGTGTCAAAAACCATTACAGAACATCATGAATACAGAAGTGACCAAATTAATAGAAGTTCATCATTAAAACCAAAGTATAGTAATGATCAAATGTTATTACTAAAAAAAAAGTTCATACATATATAGTTCTCATTGAACAACATATTTATAGCTCTCTAGAGCATCTAATTAAACCATACATTGAAACTATGTAAAACATTTCAATGCAACAACAAATGCGATCATAATCGCAACTAAGGTAACAATTGATCCAACGACCTAATGATACCAAGCCTCAGTATGAATGGCATATTTTCTAATCTTTCTAGTCTTCAAGCGCATTGCATCCATCTTGATCTTGTGATCATCGACGACATCCGCAACATGCAACTCCAATCTCATCTTCTCCTCCTCAATTCTTTTCAATTTTTCCTTCAGGTAATTGTTTTCTTCTTCAACTAAATTCAATCTCTCGATAATAGGGTCGGTTGGAATTTCCGGTTCACATACCTCCTAGATAAAAACATCCATGTGACGTAGGTCGGCATAATTGTCATATACACTAAATGAACCAAATAGTTATAAAAGATAATATATACCACATCTGAATCATAGACAGGACGAGGGCCGACGGAGGCAGATACCAAAACCATCGCACTATATAATAACAAAAAATAATAAAAGTAAGAAAATTATACAAGTATCTATCTAATCATACAAGTAAGAGCTTTTTTATTTTAGAAAGAAGATAAGAACAAGAGGCTCACCACGGTGGTGCCGGCGATGAGCTCGACGCGGGTGATCGAGGGCGGTGAGGACGGGGATGGGACAGGACACGGACCGCCAAACTTAGACAAATCTCGAGGAAAATGGAGCTTGGACAAGGAGCTTTGAGAGGAGAAAGCTTAAGTGTGGCTCGGGCATTTCATCGAACACCTCATGTGCATAGGAGGTGAGCTAGAGCACCACAAAGCTCTCCCATGGCCGGCCAAGAAAATAGAGCGATGGCTCTGCTCGCGGGCAGGGCTCGGGGTATATATAGGCCACTCTTTAGTCCCGGTTGGTGGCTAGAACCGGGACTAAAGGACCACATTTGGTCCTGGTTCCAGCCACCAACCGGGACCAATGGTTGTGGGCCAGGAGCGAGGCCCATTGGTCCCGGTTCGTGCCTGGAACCGGGACCAAAGGGGTTAGACGAACCAAGACCAACGGCCCACGAGGCCCGGCCGCGCCCTGGCCTCATGAACCGGGACCGATGCACCCATTGGTCCCAGCTCGTGAGTGAACCGAGATTAACGGGCTTTTCAGGCCTGGACCAAAGCCCGGTTTTCTACTAGTGGGTCAGACAAGGCCTGCAAGGTCGATGCAATAAACAAGAGCAAGATCAAGCCGCGCCAGCCGTGTTTCTGGGACAGCCGAAGACCAATGCACGGACCCCACCAAGAAGGCCCGGCAAGCCTTGCCCTGGAAGGCGCAGGCCAGTTACCACCGCACCACAACGCCAGTCACTTGTCGATGCGGTGTCGAGCCCCCCAAGCAACTAAGTGGCTCTCACGAAGCACGTGGCGGTTTGTTGGGAGGCATATCACACCCGTTTGACACCCGTCCAAGGGTGTGTCAAGATGATAAGCAGAAGTTGGCTAAGCGGCGATATAAGCTTGTCGGGGATGCATCCTCGCATGCCACCTAAGGTAGCATTTATGGAATTTTGTCCTAAGTGCCAGAGTTAGGTATGATAGCACTGTTGGCTATCTAATCGCAAGATAATGTCTGTTTTGCCATTGTGGTCACCCTTGATCTATAAAAGGAGGTCCAAGGCAACCTAGACAAGGATTCAGATCTTCTCACACTTGTACTCGCGTTGCAGATCTCCCCAAGGACACCTTGCCGGGTTTGGGCGTTGCGTGTCTTCGTGTTCCTCTAGCCAATCCACCAAAGCATGAGTAGGGTTTTACGCTTCACAGCGGCCTGAACCTGGGTAAAAACCACCAGATTCTTGTCGTCGTGTTGCCTCATGGCTTCCACTCTTTGTGCAACGTGATCTCCCCACTGCCGAAC
This sequence comes from Triticum aestivum, assembly GCF_018294505.1. Lineage (NCBI taxonomy): Eukaryota > Viridiplantae > Streptophyta > Magnoliopsida > Poales > Poaceae > Triticum > Triticum aestivum. The sequence continues at coordinate 614,782,752 of NC_057814.1, forward strand.
CACAAGGGCCCGTGATCCCATAGGTGATAGTGTCCACCCACGACATCTTTGGCACGCCAGGTAGGGGGGATCGCTTTCGCGAACCCGAAGTTGTGATCAGCGCGTCGATCACAACTACTTGTGATTGTTAGAGATGTTGAAGTATTGTGTGGTAAAATAAAGAAAAAAGTCCATTTTACTTCCTTGAATAAAATGGGTGGTTCACATAATCCCCTGAACTTCTTTTCGGTTCACTTAACCCCCTCATCTATCTCAAACTGTTCAAAAATCATATCTAGCTGCTTTTCTGAGCTCATTTTTTTACTTGGACACGGTCAAGCTGGTATTTGACCAGTGGGGCCCTCTTGCCGCAACCCCACTCCCCTCCTGTACGTTGAGAGCATAGTCGACGCTCAGTTTACGCCGCCGACGCTGTAGTTTTTTCTTCCCCCACGCAGCCAACACCTCCCCCTCGCCTTAAAGCCATGTCCTTGAGCTTCCCCTCCCTCTACTATATGTTCCTGCTAAACGGCTTTGTCCGAGTCGGCGTGAATCTCCGCCGCCTATGTCTTCTTCCCCGCTTCCGGCATCGATCGTCACAGCCTCGATCTCTTCCTATGGCGACCCCGCTATTCCTTCTCTACTTTCTGAGCACAGTGTTGCTCCTCTAAAGTTGACCAGCCCGTCCATTTGGAGCCGCACATCCTTGAGAACGTTTCCCCACATGGCCAAGCTCAGCCCCCACTGCGGCTATGGGCAGCGCACGAACCAAGTAAGCTATAGAGATGAGAGATGGAACAGAGAGGCTCTGGAGGAGCAGGGGCTCACCTAGGGGGTGCTAGGGCATGAAGGGAGACTGGGGTGCTCTGCAGCGATGCCATGGATGCTCAAGGCGGGGAGCAGAGTGCAGGCTCATGGGGGAAGGGGCTTGGGGTCACGGGCCTCGTCGAGAAGCTGTCCAGAAGTTGTGCAAGCTGGTCCCAGGTCAAGGAAGGGGTCGTGGAGCTCGGGGGCACGCCGGTGATGGTGAATGTTGGTGCGGTCGTTAGCAGCGGCGAGGAAGGCGAGGATGCCAGGGTCGATTGGGGGTGGCTCGACACAATGAATATGGCATAGTTGAAGAGGGCCATGAGGCAGATGTTGCGGACATCTTTGCGTGGCTTGGTGCTTCCTCCGGCCACGTGCACGATGACGGTGGCCGCCGACCAAAGCTCGGGCCCTCTCAGGTGGCTGAAGATGTGGGATGGAGGGCAGAGGAGGGCCCCACTGGTCAACAAACCGCTTTGACCTCGTCCATGTCACTAAAACCACCATGCAAACCCGCCAATGAAAAATTCTGAACGGGTTGGGATTAGGGGGTTAAGTGAACCGAAAAAGTTCGGGGGATTATATGAACCACCCATTTTATTCAAGGGAGAAAAATGGACTTTTTTCTAAAATAAAATACCCTACTAATTTTCTAGTTCTTGGTTCCCCACAAGATGACTTCTGTCCCATTATCTTTGATAGACCTTTCTTCGACACTGTCAATGCTACTATAGATTGTCATAAACAAACTGCCAGAGTTGGCTTTGGTGATGAGTCTCATGAATTTAATTTCTGCAAGTTTAATAGACAACCTCATAAGAAAGAATTGCCTAGCAAAGATCAAATAATTGGTCTGTCTTCTATTGCCATGCCTCCTACTGATCCACTAGAACAATATTTGCTAGACCATGAAAATGATATGCATATGCATGAATGAAATGAAATAGATAAAATATTCTTTGAACAACGGCCTCTGCTTAAACACAATTTGCATATTGAAACTCTTGGAGGTCCTCCTCCACCTAAGGGTGATCCTGTGTTTGAATTAAAACAACTGCCTGACACTTTGAAATATGCTTATCTTGATGAGAAAAAGATATATCCTGTTATTATTAGTGCTAACCTTTAAGAACATGAAGAAAAAAGATTATTGAAAATTTTGGAGAAGCACCGAGCTGCTATTGGATATACCCTTGATGATCTTAAAGGCATTAGTCCCACTCTCTGTCCGCACAAGATTAATATGGAACCTGATGCTAGACCCGTTGTTGATCATCAATAACGTTTGAATCCTAAGATGAAAGAAGTGGTAAGAACTGAAATATTAAAACTTGTGGAAGGAGGTATAATCTATCCAATAGCTGATAGTCGATGGGTAAGTCCCGTACATTGTGTCCCTAAGAAGGGAGGTATTACTGTTGTTCCTAATGATAAAAATGAGCTCATTCCGCAAAGAACTGTTACTAACTATAGAATGGTAATTGATTTTAGAAAATTAAATAAAGCAACTAGAAAAGATCATCACCCTCCGCCCTTTATTGATCAAATGTTGGAAAAACTATCTAAGCACACACACTTTTGCTTTCTTGATGGATATTCTGGCTTTTATCAAATACCTGTTTCACAACCTGATCAAGAAAAAACCACTTTTACATGCCCTTTTGGAACTTATGCTTATAGACGTATGCCTTTTGGTTTATGAAATGCACCTGCTACCTTTCAAAGATGTATGACTGCTATATTCTCTGATTTTTGTGAAAATATTGTTGAGGTTTTCATGGACGATTTTTCCTTTTTATGGAACTTCTTTTGATGATTACTTGAGCAACCTTGATCTAGTTTTGTAGAGATGTGAGCAAACAAATCTTGTCTTGAATTGGGAGAAGTGCCACTTTATGGTTAATGTAACATCCCAAATTTTCAATTTGGAATGTTATACATAGATCATTCATGCATATCATATCTTTGTTGCATTTCGTTTCGCAATCCTCGAAATCCTAAGCAACTCAAGGACCCTCGGAGAGAGTTGGGGATTTCACTGTTTTCATATTTGAATCTTATCAAATATTGAAACGAGGATTATTTGTTTTAATTATTTTTCTCTCCGAAAATATTTCATATTAAAATATATGAGAGGAGATAATATGACTTCCTCAAAATAAATGAAATATTGGAGGAAAAATATTAAAATCAAATATTTTATTTTATTCGGATTTTATTGCTATTTTATTTGCATTAGAAAAAATTGCATGTTTTCAAAATTGGATTTTAGGGCCAAGAAAATGTTCAGCTTGTTCTAAATATTTTATTTAGATGGGGAAAATTTGTTTTGGCATTTTTAGATTTTTATTTATTTTTCTAGGATTTATTTTCATCGGAATCTGTTTAAAAAAAACCCCGCCAGACCGAACTGGGCCGAGGCACAGCCGCCCCACGCCGCCGTCTCCCTCGCGGAGACCACGACCGCCACGCCATCATCACCGTGGCTGAGTCGGCCACGCCCCCTGCCCCATCCCGCAAGCCACCGCCACCCCCCTCCTTTAAAAGCCGACCGGGGGCCCCCCTGGAGCCCCAAGCCGGAGCCGCCGCCGCCGCAAGCCACCCCGCGCCGCCGCCCCGCGCTGCCCCCGCCTCGCCGCGCCGCCGTGCAAGCCGCCGGAACCGCCGCCGATCCGATCCGATCTCGCTGTTCTGTTTTTTCCGGTTTAGGTAAAAACCGTTGGTTTTTTTATAAAACCCTAGTTTCGTTTCTTTTCTAGATCGGTTCACCGGTTTTCTCGGTTTAGTTATTTAGCGGACATTCGTACGTGCGTTCGTTTTAATGAACGGTTTTCGCTCGTTAGTTACAGACAACGAACGTTCGTTCGTTAGCCTGTTCGTCAGTTTTTCTTTTTCTCGGGTTTTTCACGATTATTTACGATCATGATTTCTGATCCGATTTTCGTTTCAGTTTATCTTTTCCCTCGTTTATCGGAATTAGGAGATTCAAGCGCCTAGATCTTTGTCTCGAAACCCTCTTTCTGTTTAACCAACTTGAACAAGATTTTGGTACTGTAAAATTTGACTTTCGTTCAGATTAGTAAACGGATCTCGTTTCTCTCGAAGTCTGAGTTTCGTTGCTCCGTTTGATTTGATTCTTTTTGCAAACCGGAGTTCTTAAGTTGAACTTTTTGGTCGATTCTTCTTATTTGAGTTTTGCCCGTGCATCTGTGATTGATTGCTTATGTATGCTATTGTTTGCTTGCGATAGAATTCCCGGAGTGTGAAGCGTGCTACTACGAGTCCCTAGGTTTTGCGGATCGTCAGCAAGGCAAGTAACACATTGATCATACTCTTTTCATACCCAGTTTTTATGCATTAGCTCCAATCCTCAAACACTGCATGATTAGGATGTGATTAACTTGTGGGTATTGGGAAGTTGTTGATGAGGTAGAACCTATTGCCCTGTTATATTCAAACCCTTGGGAGTTACTTCTACGTATTGCTTATATTGCTATGCTATGCTCGTAGACGTGGTTTGGGTGAGTGAATCCATGACAGATGTGAGATTGTTAATTAATGGTTCAACTTAAGGTGGCAACTTAAATGCACATCTGGGTGGATTGCTTGTCGGGCACCTGGAGAATCCAGTGTTGTCCTAGGATATCCCGGAGTACCCGTGTGATCATCCTAAGGTCCGCCACCCAGGCTCAAAGGGAACTGAGATATTTCATGCTAGAAACTTCCGTGTGCAGCCACAAGCTATTATGGGCTCTAGCATAGTTGAGTCAGTTGCGTGAGCTCTTGAAGAGGTGGACTAGCAGATGTAGAGGGATGTAGGTTGGTATAGTCTACCCGGAGTAAAGAGTTAATGTTTCTGAAAGACTGTGTCTCGGTCATCCGTCTCTCAAACACCATGTAGTGCGAGAAATCCAGCGGAGGAGATCGAGTCTTGTGGGGAAAAGTGCGCAAACCTCTGCAGAGTGTACAATCTAATCATGGTTAGCCGTGTCCCCGGTTATGGACATCTTGAGTATCTAGTACTTGGATTATCCTAAGTATCTCATCACTCTAATTTAATATTGGTGGCTTGATAATTACTTTTAATTGGGATTGAGTTGGAGGAACCTTCTCAATGATGTTTCAACTACCATGATAGTTAAATTAAAACTTATTCCTTTGTTGTAGGAAAAATTGGCTTTTCGCAAAACTATAACCATAGAGCTTTCCACCAGCCAAATATGCATGTAGTGATAGCATTATTCTGTTCTTGCTCTACCGTGTTACATTGCCAGCATATTCCATGTGCTGACCCGTTTTCGGGCTGCAACGTATTATGTTGCAGACTTTTCAGACGAGGAGTAAGTTTCGTTAGGTCGTTGCCGTGCAGCTCAGCTATGTCGTTGGAGTTTATGGACTCACGTTATCTTCCAAGCCTTCCGCTGTTATCGTATTAGATGGCCTTAAGCCATATTTATTGTAATAAGTTCTCTTCTGAGACATTCGATGTAATAAGTGTGTGATTGCTACTCTGTTATAAATCCTTCGAGTACTGTGTGTGTCAGCATTACCGATCCAGGGATGACACTGAAGCACAGAGACTTGACCGTTTGAGGTCGGGTCGCTACAAGATGGTATCAGAGCACACGCTGAGTGTAGGACACGACCACTAAGATAAGCCATAGGTCACTCTTCTCTACTCATTTCTGACTCCTCTCCATTTTCTACTCTTAGGATGGCGGATTCGAGGAACAAGTTTGCACAACCGGATGAAGACACCCCTTTGGACGCCACTTGAAGGAAGTCACTAGGTACCTGAACATCGGAATACCAAGCTTCACCGGGACTTACAACGCCACTTTACCAGAAGAGGAGCGCTGGATGATTCAAGTTCAAGTTCCAGGAAGGACGTTCTCGCCAACCACTAAGCCCATAGAGTTTTCTTTTGATGCACCAACCTGGAGTCTAGGCAAGAGCATGGCAGCCCACATTGCCATGGGACGCATTGGAGAAGTCTACAACAAGGATCTTAAGGACACTATCTATCAGATATGTGGGCGCCGAGATGAGCAATGGGAGATGATCAGCACCAAGAAGGACCGATCCATTGCGGCTTTCATCCAGGAGTTAAACCAGCACATTCAAGGCCAGGAGAATCAGATGTGCGCAGACATGATAGATTTGAAGAAGGCGAAGACAAGGATCATCGAGCTGGAAGAAGAACTTAAGTCTACACGCGATGGATATGAGGAGGAAATTGCCACACTATTGGAGAAGAATGACGACCTGATAAAGAAGATCGGAGTATTCATGGGAGACCCCGCGCCAGGAGGAGAGGACGACGATTCCACTTGCCCGGAGAACTACATCATCATCGACGACACCGACTCCGACCCCAGTGAAGATGACTTTGAAGACGAAGCTGGAGCAGACATTATGGAGTCTTCCACCGATCAAAATTTCTAGATGACCACCAAATAATTAGTAGTATTCCCCCATGTATATAGTAGTAGTTGAGCACTTTCAACGATAGTTCTAGACCGTTTGTATGCCCTTGCTTGATTGATTGAGTGAAATGATTGTGTTTGTCTCATGTGCATATGGGTAGTGCTTTCTCACTAGACCCCTTTTCTATTCTAATCTCTCCCCTCTAAACCCATCAGATGCCTCCGAGACGTGACACCGGATTTGCCTTCCCGCCAGAGCTCACTCAGTTGATCCAGCAGCAGAATGCCTTGATGCAATTGTTAGTCCAGAACCAAGGCAACAACAACAACAACCCGCCTCCAGTTGACAACTTAGCTCGCTTTCTGAGGTTGCAGCCGCCGGTGTTTTCCAGTAGCACCGAGCCTATAGTTGCTGATGATTGGCTACGCCATATTGGAAGGGAGTTGACCATCGCAGGTTGCACAGACGCTGAGAAGGTGCGCTTTGCCGCACATCAATTGGATGGACTAGCAGCCTCATGGTGGGAGAATTATACGGCCACTTTCCCCATAGCCAACGTCACTTGGGATCAGTTTCAGCAAGCTTTCCGCACAGCCCATGTCTCAACTGGAGCTATGAATATGAAGAAGCGTGAGTTTCGCAACTTACGCCAGGGGAACCGTACTGTAGCTCAGTACGTGGATGAGTTTAGCAAGTTATCTCGCTATGCCCCTGATGATGTGGCCACAGATGCCGCGAAGCAGGAGAAGTTTATGGAAGGCTGAATGATGAGATGAGCATGCAGTTGATGGTGGCAACATTCAACAACTACCAGGAGTTGGTAGATAAGGCTCTTATGATTGAAGGGAAGCAGCAGCAGATTGAGAGCCGTAAGAGGAAGTATGGGCAAGGAAGATACAACTTAGGAGCTCAGCAGAAGCCTCGTCTAACCCCGAACTCGGGAGGACTTGTTCATAACCATGGAGGTCATAACCACACCGGAGGAAGTTCGCATAACCACAATGGTTCTAAGAATGGGACCGGGAACGGAACAAGCAACAATCAGAACCGCTCCAATCCAGCCACACCCGCCAAGAGAGACCTAAGTCACATTACTTGCTTCAAGTGCGGGAAGACTGGACACTATGCCACGGAGTGCCCTGAAGCAAAGAATGGAAACGGTAACAGGAGCGCTGGGAAGAAGCCCAATCCATTCAACAAAGGACAAGTGAACCACGTTAACGTGGAGGAGGTTGAAGAGCAGCCAGACGCGGTTATCGGTAAGTTTTTGGTTAAGTCTTTTACCGCCCTTGTTCTTTTTGATACTGGTGCATCGCATTCATACATATCAAGGGGATTCGTGGATAAGTTTAAACTACCAACCCAAACCCTTAGGACCCCTCTGTTAGTGAGTTCACCTGGAGCAGAGTATATGGCTAGCCGATGGTGCGATCAGATACCCTTAACCATTGGTAGCCATGTTTTCCCGTCAGACCTAATAATTTTGGAGTCACAAGGATTGGATGTGATATTAGGCATGGACTAGATGTCAAAGTATGGAGGAAGCATTGACTGTGCTAGTAAGTCGATTTATCTCACCACCCCGGAGGGAAAAAGGATCAAGTATGTATCTAGGCACGCGCCTAGGAGGAGCCAAGTAAATTCCCTCTCAGGAGTCGTTCAAGAAGAAGTGCCTGTCGTAAAGGATTACCCGGATGTATTTCCAGAGGAATTACCAGGCATGCCGCCAGATCGAGACATCGAGTTTTTGATAGAACTATTGCCAGGCACCGGGCCTATATCGAAGAGACCATACCGGATGCCCGCAAATGATCTGGAGGAGATTAAGAAGCAGATCAAGGAGTTATTGGAGAAAGGTTACATTCGACGAAGTTCATCACCATGGGGAGCCCCGGTGCTCTTGGTCGAGAAGAAGGATGGATCATTGAGAATGGTTGTTGATTATCGGGCGTTGAATGAAGTGACGATTAAGAACAAATACCCACTGCCGATGATCAATGATTTGTTTGACCAGTTGCAAGGAGCTAAGGTGTTTTCGAAGATCGATCTGCGATCAGGGTATCATCAGCTGAAGATTCGAGAGAAGGATATACCAAAGACAGCATTCACCACACGGTACGGGTTGTATGATTATACGGTCATGTCATTTGGACTGACTAATGCCCCTGCTTACTTCATGAGCATGATGAACAAGGTGTTCATGGAATATTTGGATAAGTTTGTTGTGGTGTTCATTGATGATATAATGGTATACTCGAAGAATGAGGAGGAGCACAAGGAGCATTTGCGTTTAGTTCTCGAGAAACTCAGGGAACATCAGTTGTATGCCAAGTTCAGCAAATGTGAGTTTTGGTTGAAGGAAGTTGGATTCCTTGGACATGTTATATCAGGAGAAGGTATAGCAGTAGATCCCACCAAGGTTCAGTCAGTCACTGAATGGTTGGCACCCACTTCAGTTAGCGAGATCCGCAGTTTTCTTGGACTCGCAGGATACTATCGGAGATTCATTGAGAATTTTTCCAAGATTGCGAAGCCAATGACGGAGTTATTGAAGAAGGATACCAAATTTAAATGGACAGAAGAATGTGAGGCAAGTTTTCAGGAGTTAAAGAAACGTTTGACTACAGCCCCAGTGCTGATTCTGCCGGATATACGCAAGGATTTCCAAGTGTATTGCGACGCCTCTCGCCTAGGACTTGGAAGTGTGCTTATGCAGGACGGAAGAGTTGTTTCGTATGCCTCACGACAACTAAAACCGCACGAATTGAATTATGCCACGCATGATTTGGAGTTAGCAGCTGTAGTGCATGCGCTCAAGACTTGGAGACATTACCTTATTGGAAACCGTTGTGATGTGTACACGGATCATAAGAGTTTGAAGTACATTTTCACACAGAAGGAGCTGAACCTTAGGCAGAGGAGATGGTTGGAGCTTATAAAGGATTATGACATGAAGCTTCACTATCATCCAGGCAAGGCCAATGTCATAGCAGATGCTTTGAGTCAGAAGAATTATGCTAACACGCTAGTAAGCACGGGATTGCCAAAGGAGTTAGCAGAGGATCTCAGGGAACTTCAATTGGAGATTGTTCCTAGAGGTTTTGTTGCAACAATGGAGATTCAGTCTACATTGGTAGGAAAGATTCGAGAAGCTCAGAAGGATGACAAAGAGATTGCCGAGATAAAAGAGAGAATGAGCAAATGAAAGGCCAAAGGTTTTCGTGAGGATGAGCACAACACCTTATGGTTTGAGGACCGTGTTTATGTGCCCAATAACACAAAGATCAGGAAGTTAATACTTCAGGAGGCTCATGACTCACCATACTCGATACACCCCGGAAACACCAAGATGTATTTGGATTTGAAGGAACGTTTCTGGTGGACTGGTATGAAGAAGGATATTGCCGAGTATGTAGCCGTATGTGATGTATGTCAGAGAGTAAAGGCAGAGCATCAAAAGCCAGCAGGATTGTTACAGCCTATGCCGATACCCGAATGGAAGTGGGATAAACTTGGCACAGATTTTATCACCAGATTGCCCAGGACCAAATCTGGATATGATTCTATATGGGTAGTAGTTGATCGATTGACCAAAGTGGCTCACTTTATCCCAGTGAAAACCACCTATACAAGTGCGAAGTTGGCCAAGATATACATGACCAGGATTGTATGTCTGCATGGAGTTCCGATGACCATCGTATCAGATAGAGGAACACAGTTTACTTCCAAGTTTTGGCATCAGCTGCACCAGACCTTGGGTACAAGGCTGGAGTTCAGTGCAGCTTTTCACCCGCAGACAGATGGACAGACCAAAAAAGTCAACCAGATTCTGGAGGATATGTTGAGAGCTTGTGCGCTAGATTATGGATCTAGTTGGGATGACAATTTGCCCTACGCAGAGTTCTCATACAACAATAGCTACCAGGCCAGTTTGAAGATGGCACCGTTCGAAGCCCTGTATGGACGAAGGTGCAGAACACCGTTGATGTGGGATGAAGTTGGAGATCGACAGTTGTTTGGAACAGATTTGATCAAGGAGTTTGAAGAGAAGGTTAAGTTGATTCGCGATAGACTAAAGGTAGCTCAGTCCAAGCAGAAGAGTTATGCAGATTCGAAATGCAAGGAGGTAACCTATGAAATTGGAGACAGAGCATATCTGCGAGTGTCACCTCTGCGAGGAGTGAAACGTTTTGGAGTTAAGGGAAAGTTAGCCCCGAGATTTGTAGGACCGTATCGTGTTTTGGAACGTATGGGAGAAGTTGCCTACAAGTTGGAGTTACCTGAAGGACTGTCAGGAGTTCATGATGTGTTTCATGTTTCACAGTTGAAGAAGTGTCATGCTGAGATGGCCGATATACCACTAAGAGATACAGTGCCCTTGGAAGCAATTTAGTTGGACAGTGATCTGACCTATGAGGAGAAGCCAGTCAGGATTCTTGAATTTGCCAGCCGAGTCACCCGCAGCAAGGTTATCAAGTTTTGCAAAGTTCAGTGGAGCCACCATACCGAGGATGAAGCCACCTGGGAACGAGAGGATGATCGTCGCAAAGACCACCCACACCTATTTTCTAGCCAACCCGAATCTCGAGGGCGAGATTCATCTTAAGGGGGTAGGTTTGTAACATCCCAAATTTTCAATTTGGAATGTTATACATAGATCATTCATGCATATCATATCCTTGTTGCATTTTGTTTCGCGATCCTCGAAATCCTAAGCAACTCAAGGACCCTCGGAGGGAGTTGGGGATTTCACTGTTTTCAGATTTGAATCTTATCAAATATTGAAACGAGGATTATTTGTTTTAATTATTTTTCTCTCCGAAAATATTTCATATTAAAATATATAAGAGGAGATAATATGACTTCTCCAAAATAAATGAAATATTGGAGGAAAAAATATTAAAATCAAATATTTGATTTTATTCAGATTTTATTGCTATTTTATTTGCATTAGAAAAAATGGCATGTTTTCAAAATGGCATTTTCGGGCCAAGAAAATGTTCATCATGTTCTAAATATTTTATTTAGAAGGCGAAAATTAGTTTTGGCATTTTTAAGTATTTATTTATTTTTCTAGGATTTATTTTCATCGGAATCTGTTAAAAAAAACCCCGCCGGACCGAACTGGGCCGAGGCCCAGCTGGCCCAGCCGCCCCGCGCCGCCGTCTCCCTCGCGGAGACCGCGACCACAACGCCGCCGTCGCCGTGGCCGAGTCGGCCACGTCCCCTGCCCCCTCCCGCAAGCCACCGCCACCCCCCTTTAAAAGCCGACCCGAGGCCCCCCTCGAGCCCCAAGCGGGAGCCGCCGCCGTCGCGAGCCACCCCGCGCTGCCCCGCCTCGCCGCGCCGTCGCGGAAGCTGCCGGAGCCACTGCCGATCCGATCCGATCTCGCCGTTCGGTTTTTTTTCAGTTTAGGTAAAAACCGTCGGTTTTTTATAAAACGCTAGTTTTGTTTTTTTTCTAGATCGGTTCACCGATTTCTCGGTTTAGTTATTTAGCGGACGTTCATCCATACGTTCGTTTTAACGAACGGTTTTCGCTCGTTAGTTACAGACAACGAACGTTCGTTCATTAGCTTGTTCGTCAGTTTTTCTTTTCCTCGGGTTTTTCGCGATTATTTACGATCGTGATTTCTGATCCGATTTTCGTTTCAGTTTATCTTTTCGATCGTTTATCGGAATCAGGCGATTCAAGCGCCTAGATCTTCATCTCGAAACCCTCTTTCTGTTTAACCAACTTGAACAAGATTTTGGTACTGTAAAATTTTACTTTAGTTCAGATTAGTAAACGGATCTTGTTTCTCTTGCAGTTTGGGTTTCGTTGCTCCGTTTGATTTGATTCTTTTTGCAAACCGGAGTTCTTAAGTTGAACTTTCTGGTCGATTCTTCTTATTTGAGTTTTGCCCGTGCATCTGTGATTGATTGCTTATGTATGCTATTGTTAGCTTGCGATGGAATTCCCGGAGTGCGAAGCGTGCTACTACGAGTCCCTAGGTTTTGCGGATCGTCAGCAACGCAAGTAACACATTGATCATACTCTTTTCATACCCAGTTTTATGCATCAGCTCCAATCCTCAAACACTGCGTGGATGTGATTAACTTGTGGGTATTGGGAAGTAGTTGATGAGGTAGAACCGATTGCCCTGTTATATTCAAACCCTTGGGAGTTACTTCTACGTATTGCTTATATTGCTATGCTATGCTCGTAGACGTAGTTTGGGTGAGTGAATCCATGACAGATGTGAGATTGTTAATTAATGGTTCAACTTAAGGTGGCAACTTAAATGCATATCTTGGTGGATTTCTTGCCGGGCACCAGGAGAATCCAGTGTTGTCCTAGGATATCCCGGAGTACCCGTGTGATCATCCTAAGGTCCGCCACCCAGGCTCAAAGGGAACTGAGATATTTCATGCTAGAAACTTCCGTGTGCAGCCACAAGCTATTATGGGCTCTAGCATAGTTGAGTAAGTTGCGTGAGCTCTTGAAGAGGTGGACTAGCAGATGTAGAGGGATGTAGGTTGGTATAGTCTACCCGGAGTAAAGAGTTAATGTTTCTGAAAGACTGTGTCTCGGTCATCCGTCTCTCAAACACCATGTAGTGCGAGAAATCCAGCGGAGGAGATCGAGTCTTGTGGGGAAAAGTGCGCAAACCTCTGCAGAGTGTACAATCTAATCATGGTTAGCCGTGTCCCCGGTTATGGACATCTTGAGTATCTAGTACTTGGATTATCCTAAGTATCTCATCACTCTAATTTAATATTGTTGGGTTGATAATTACTTTTAATTGGGATTGAGTTGGAGGAACCTTCTCAATGATGTTTCAACTACCATGATAGTTAAATTAAAACTTATTCCTTTGTTGTAGGGAAAAATTGGCTTTTCGCAAAACTATAACCATAGAGCTTTCCACCAGCCAAATATGCATCTAGTGGTAGAATTATTTCTGTTCTTGCTCTACCGTGTTACATTGCCAGCATATTCCATGTGCTGACCCGTTTTCGGGCTGCAACGTATTATGTTGCAGACTTTTCAGACGAGGAGTAAGTTTCGTTAGGTCGTTGCCGTGCAGCTCAGCTATGTCGTTGGAGTTTATGGACTCACGTTATCTTCCAAGTCTTCCGTTGTTATCGTATTAAATGTCCTTAAGCCATATTTATTGTAATAAGTTCTCTTCTGAGACATTCGATGTAATAAGTGTGTGATTGCTACTCTGTTATAAATCCTTCGAGTACTGTGTGTGTCAGCATTACCGATCCAGGGATGACACTGAAGCACAGAGACTTGACCGTTTGAGGTCGGGTTGCTACAGTTAATGAAGGTATTGTCTTGGGCCATAAAATTTCCGAACAAGGTATTGAGGTGGATAAAGCTAAAGTTGATGCAATCAAGAAAATGACATGTCCTATAGATATTAAAGGTATTTGTAGTTTCCTTGGTCATGCTAGTTTCTATAGGAGATTTATTAAAGACTTCTCTAAAAGTTTTAGGTCTCTTACAAATCTTTGAAACACTTAATAAAGCCTTAATTTCTGCACCTATTGTTCAACCACCTGATTGGAACTTGCCTTTTGAAATCATGTGTGATGCTAGTGATTATGTTGTTGGTGCTGTTCTAGGACAAGAGTTGATAAGAAATTAAATTTTATCTATTATGCTAGTAAACCTCTAGACATTGCCCAAAGAAATTATGCTACTAGTGAAAAAGAATTTTTAGAAGTTGTGTTTGCTTGTGATAAATTCAGATCCTACATTGGCGATCCCAAAGTAATTGTTCACACTAATCATGCTGCTATTAAATATCTTACGGGAAAGAAAGATGCTAAACTTAGACTCATTAGATGGGTTCTCCTACTACAAGAATTTGATCTACATATCACTAATAGAAAGGGAGCTGAGAACCCCATAGCTGATAACTTGTCTAGGTTAGAAAATATTCTTGATGACCCACTACCTATTAATGATATATAGCTTCCCTCATGAACAACTAGCTGCAATAAATGTTTCTCAAAATACTACTTGGTATGCTAACTATGCTAATTATATTGTTGCTAAATACATACCACCTAGTTTCACATACCAACTAAAGAAAAAATTGATTTAAGACATTACTTTTGGATGACCCACATCTTTATAAAGAAGGAGTAGATGGTATTATTAGACATTTTGTACCTGAGCACGAACAGGAACAAATCCTACGAAAATGTCACTCCAGAGCTTATGGAGGGCATCATGCAGGAGATAGAACTGCTCACAAGGTATTGCAATCTGGTTTTTATTGGCCTACTCTCTTCAAAGATGCCCGTAAGTTTGTTTTATCTTGTGATGAATGTCAACGAATTGGTAATATCGGTAAGCGTCAAGAAATGCCTATGAATTATTCACTTGCTGTTGAACCATTTGATGTTTGGGGTTTCGATTATATGGGACATTTCCTTCCTCTGATGGGTATAGTCGTATTTTGGTTGTTGTTGATTATGTTACTAAGTGGGTAGAAGCTATTCCAACTAGTAGTGCTGATCACAACACTTCCATTAAAATGCTTAAAGAAGTTATTTTTCCCAAGGTTTGGAGTCCCTAGATATTTAATGACTAATGGTGGCACTACACCACGACACTGCATTCCCTACGGACGTGTGTTGGCAAAAGTCTTTTTCGTGGACCGACTGTTGGTTGGGAAAACTTCTATCGAACCGTTGGTCGGTAATACTCATGTGTAACGACCAACTGTCGGTCGGAAATGCTGAAATGTATAGCATCAAACTGTCGGTCGGTAAAAACTGCGCTACCATCCAACTGTTGGTCAGAAAATAATGCCGACCGACCGTGGGTCGCCAACTCGGCCGCCCAAAATATCCCCCCCCCCCCACGTGCGTGCTTGGCAAACTTAGCACGCGAGCAATCCGAATTTTTGCCTCTTGCCCCCATAGGCCGCAGCCCACCCAATCCCACCCGTCCCCCTTATCTCTTTCTCTCCAGATCTGAGCGGCGGCTCCCATCGCCTTCCTCCACTTCTCTTCCTCAGATCGAGCTCCGCCTAGATGTAGAGGAAGGTCTCGCCGCCCCGATGTGGAGGAAGGCCTCATCACCCCGTCGATTTGCACACATGAAGCAAGCGAGCTCCACCCCGAAGTGGAGGAAATGGTACGCGGCCGTCGGTCTGTGCGCGTCTAGCCATCGAGATGGAGGGCGCGCCCCTCTCGCGTGCATCCTCAGCATGGTGCGCTAGCAGCCCACACGGCATAGATCTGCCATCCCTTCGTCCGTCCCACGCGCCGGGCACCGGTGGCTACCGCACTGTTTTGTTCATCCCCCGACCGCCGCACGCGACGGCCCACACTGCCATGTTGTTTTGTTGCAGCCAGACCGCCGCCCCTGCCCTCGCGCTCCAGGTAGAGGCTCGTTCTGGTCGTTCACTCTTGGCGACTACGCGTCCCACCCGGTGGTGGCGCTCTGCCCACTGCGTCACCTTTCTCCTAGCGGCTGCGCCGTTCGACCCGTACCTCTAACCAGTGAGTCCTTCCCGTTTGCTTCAAATTTTGATGTGCAACTGTAGGCATGTCTTGTTTATCTTAATTCCCTCAGATCCCTGTTCATCAGTTTGCAGTAGAACCACTCATCTTCCTAGACCCTCATTAAAATAATTTCTATTACTAGATCATAGTTGTTTGATTATTGGCAAACAATCAATTTTACCTATCCTTTTTAAATCCACAGATTGATTCGGCAACACAGAGAGGAAGCTGTAAAGAAGCGTGATGAGGAAAAAATGTCGGTACATCTCTAAACTTTGTAATATTTGGTACAGGATGACTAATCTAATATTGCCAACATACTCGTATATGTTTGTTGTCCTTGACATGGATGCTAATGAAACCCTTTTTCATTCAGTTTGGAGTTGGTTTGGATTATTTCTGCAAAAGAATTTTGTCTGAATGTCGTAAAGAACAGTTGGTCATGAGTCATATGGGTTACAGTGCATCATATGTACTCTGCCCCTACACAATATACACCCCATTACTTATTTCCATGGTATAAGTCTAGAAATATGTCGTAAAGATTCAATCAAGTATGATTCCAAGTATATTTGCAGTTTTTACATAGTGTATTGCATGTGAATTGTGGTTAATACTGTCAAACCATGGAAATTTAAATGTATAGTGATGGATTAAACGAATGGAACCTATATCCTGGCTTGCCACTACTATATTGTTGCTTCTAAAACACTTGTATGCACAGATAGTTTCTCTTGGTTATCACAAGCGAACATTCATGAGATAAATTTCATGCAGTTTTTTAGTGGGGAGGGATAGCTTCAAGATATTCCATTTAAAGAGATGATATCTATTTGAAATTAATTTATGTGCATACACCCTCGATCCTAACAGTATTTGTGTACTGTACATAGAAATCTTCTCAGTTTCTGAATCCCTGAGCAGTAGCAAGTCAGGTGCTTAATGGTGATCCTACCTTGCACATGTCATAAGCAAGTTAATTCAAAAAAGGTAATTGTTAATTTGCCTACATCCTTCCCGCAATTGCCACAACTCATCTTGCATAAGTGTTCCTATAAGTTGGTATAAAGTTTTGACCATGGATGAACTTCATACGGATAACACAGTAGTTTGTGCAAAACCATATTGCATTTTCTCGTATAATATGAAAACATCAAAATTAACCATAGAAGTGAAATATCTTCTAACACTGTCCACATGTTCCTTTGTCAGTTTGGATCATAACAAGTTGAACTATCAGAAGCACATGGTCTTCTAGCCCCAACAGGCCGATACCCATGGGACAGCCACAACCCACATCGTTTTAGCACCTTACCCTGACAATTTTTGCGGGCTTGGATGTGGGCACCACGGGCATCCACTTGTAGTCTGAGTTGCTACTGCTTAGTGCAGTGAGATCAGAGGATGGTCATCAATTTAATCTAATCTGTGGCGCTGAAGTACAAATGCTTTTCTCCCATGCTTTTATAAATATAATAGTCAGGTGCAGTCTAAGTTCAGATGCTTTTTGTTTAGTAGTTTGCAGGTCCTCATGTGCTTAGTACTGCATTTAGAAATGATTGCGAATAGATTCGTCTTGAAATTCATTTATGACATAGGGAAAGTATGTATAACCTCCTGATGTAAGTGGGTCTTTGACAATGCTTTTCCCAGGCCATGCTGCACTCATCATTGAAACTCCTAGCTGTGTATTAGATAGTAATCATTTTGCCTATTGTATTGCCGTCTAGTGCAGCAAAGTGTGGTCTTTTCCCACCCCAGAGAAGAAAAAGAAAGAAAACTAGTGCAGTATTTTATTCAAAAATGACTTTCCTGTGTTTGCTTGTGGATGTGTTGCTCCCAATAATTGGGTGTTTGGACATGCGAAATTGTTGCCTTGTGACCAGACGATGCATTATGCTCCTTTTCCATTTAATATACTTCCTGGTCTGCGGCTTGAGGAGATTGATACAGGCTATATGGTGGGTCTGTGTGGCATTGATGCTTTATTATGTCTTAACACATCACAGATTCTAATTAGAACATGCTGTGGCATTATTCTGAACATGCCCTGTTTTTACAATACTAAAATCCCAGTTTGTTTTCGCTATTGACGCTTTATACAATTATTATTTTTGCCGTTATATCTATGAATGCATGAATTCACCGGTGACTTTTTCATCCTTTGTAGGAATGACATACAAGAGGACCAGGGAGGAACCATGAAGATGGCAGTTTGCGTCAGCTATATATTTTGTGTAATGGAGCAAAAACAATGTGTCTTTTAGTTATCATTTTGTAAACCTATATGGTGTCTTGTCAATTGGTTATTATGTGTAATGGAGCAAACAATGAATTTCGAACATGCATATATCATTTTGTAAACCTATCATGTGTCTCGGAGGCTGAAACATAAAGGTTTCCTCCTTTCAGTTAGTTACCTATATTCTTCTTTGGTTCTGGTTTAATATTGATTAATATTGATTGGCAAGTTACTGTAACTTGATTGATTTTGTGTTGTAATGAGAAATACAACTTGATTGATATTGTTTGGCAAGGGATAAGCCAAATAAGAGGTGGGTATTAAATATATCTTGCTTGGCTAAACAAAATGCTATCGAACTGTTGGTCGGCAAAAGTTAACAACGTAATACTGTTGGTCGGGAAAGTTTTATGGCAGGGCCGAGAGAAAGTCGGTTGGAAAATGTACTATCATCGGATTGTCGGTCGGGAAAGGTTCATAGCAGGGCCAACAGAAAGTCGGTCGGTAATTCTTTCCTTAGCCGTCAAACAGTCGGTCGGGACAAGGCTTTCCCGTCTGGACTTTCCCCAACACACAAGGTCGGTCGGCAATAGTCTTTCCCGACCGATTGTCTGTCAGTGGACGTTGTTTTTCCGACCAACGTGTCTGTTGGGGATGTAGTGTTGTGGTGTAGTGTGGTTCACGCTTTATTCATGGTGCTTTCCATAAAATGCTTGCTAAATATGATGTTAACCATAGAATTGCATCACCCTATCACCCTCAATCTAGTGGTCAAGTTGAACTTAGCAATAGAGAAATAAAGTTGATATTAAAAAAATTGTTAATAGGTCCCGAAAGAATTGGTCTAAGAAATTAGATGATGCACTTGGGGCTTACAGAACATCATATAAAAATACTATGGGTATGTCTCCTTACAAAATGGTTTATGGAAAAGCTTGTCATTTGCCTCTAGAGTTAGAACATAAAGCATATTGGGCAATTAAATAACTCAACTATGATTTCAAACTTACCGGTGAAAAGAGGTTATTTGATATTAGCTCACTAGATGAATGCAGAACCCAAGCCTATGAAAATGCCAAACTGTTTAAGGAAAAGTTAAAACATGGAAGGCAAAAGAATTCGAAAGCAGGAATTCAAAGTTGGTGAATATATTCTTTTGTACAACTCTCGTTTCAGATTCTTTGGAGCTATCAAGAATAATAATGCCGAAGGTACTAACCGAAATGTGGTGAATGGTCAAACAATTAAACACTATATCTCAGGTACGCCTATTAATGTTGAAAGCAATATTATCCAAACCATGACACCGGAGCAACACATAATAGAAACCTCTCGGAACACTCCAGAATAACCAAAAAATAGGAGGTACACGATAGGTGATACGTCTCTGTCGTATCTACTTTTCCAAACACTTTTGCCCTTGTTTTGGACTCTAACTTGCATGATTTGAATGGAACTAACCCGGACTGATGCTGTTTTCAGCAGAATTGCCATGGTGTTATCTTTGTGCAGAAACAAAAGTTCTCAGAATGACCTGAAACTTCACGGAGAATATTTTTGGAAATAATAAAAAAGATACTGGCGAAAGAATCAAGACCAGGGGGCCCACACCCTATCCACGAGGGTGGGAGGCACGCCTGCCCCCCTGGGCGCGCCCCCTGCCTCGTGGGCCCCGTGGAACTCCACCGACCTCAACTCCAACTCCATATATTCACGTTCGAGGAGAAAAAATCAGAGAGAAGGATTCATCACGTTTTACGACACGGGGCCGCCGCCAAGCCCTAAACTCTCTCGGAAGGGCTGATCTGGAGTCCATTCGGGGCTCCGGAGAGGGGAATCCGTCGCCGTCGTCATCATCAACCATCCTCCATCACCAATTTCATGATGCTCACCACCGTGCGTGAGTAATTCCATCGTAGGCTTGCTGGATGGTGATGGGTTGGATGAGATTTATCATGTAATCGAGTTAGTTTTGTTAGGGTTTGATCCCTAGTATCCACTGTGTTCTGAGATTGATGTTGCTATGACTTTTCTATGCTTAATGCTTGTCACTAGGGCCCGAGTGCCATGATTTCAGATCTGAACCTATTATGTTTTCATGGATATATGTGAGTTCCTGATCCTATCTTGCAAGTCAATAGTCACCTACTATGCGTTATGAACCGGCAACCCCGAAGTGACAATAATCGGGACCACTCCCAGTGATGACCGTAGTTTGAGGAGTTCATGTATTCACTATGTGTTAATGCTTTGGTCTGGTACTCTATTAAAAGGAGGCCTTAATATCCCTTAGTTTCCAATAGGACCCCGCTGCCACGGGAGGGTAGGACAAAAGATGTCATGCAAGTTCTTTTCCATAAGCACGTACGACTATATTCGGAATACAAGCCTACATTACATTGATGAATTGGAGCTAGTTATGTGTCACCCTATGTTATAACTATTACATGATGAACCGCGTCCGGCATAATTATCCATCACCGATCCAATGCCTACGAGCTTTTCACATACTGTCCTTTGCTTAGTTACTTTTCCATTGCCACTGTCACAATTACTACAAAGCTGCTACTGTTACCTTTGCCACTGCTACCGTTACTACTTTGCTACTAAATACTTTGCTGCAGATACTAAGTTATCCAGGTGTGGTTGAATTCACAACTCAACTGCTAATACCCGAGAATATTCTTTGGCTCCCCATGTGTCGAATCAATAAATTTAGGTTGAATACTCTACCCTCAAAAACTGTTGCGATCCCCTATACTTGTGGGTTATCAAGACTATTTTCTGGCGCCGTTGGCGGGGAGAATAGCTCTATTCTTTAAGCCACTTGGGATTTATATCTGCTGATCAATATGAGGAACTTGAAAGATGAGAAAACCAAGATTTATCCCTCAACTACGAGGGGAGGTAAGGAACTGCCATCTAGCTCTGCACTTGATTCTCCTTCTGTTTTGAGTAAACTTGCGACACCTAAACCTGCTTCTGCTATTAATTCTGATATGTCGCATGTTATTCATGTTGCCACTTCTGCTATGCATGATACTTATGATGAAACTACTTCTATGCTTGATAACACTATGCCACTAGGTGAATTTCTTGATGAACAACTTGCTAGGGCTAGAGAGAATGAAATTATTGAAACTAATAATATTGATGAAAGTGATGATGAAGATTCTCCCCCTAAATATGAGTTGCGTGTTGTGCCTGAGGGTTATGTTATGGAGGAAGAAACTGCTAGATATTTTCTTGCTTGCAACGATACATCTGATCTTAAGAAATTATTAGCTAAGCTTAAAGAAAAGTCTCTGAATGCTAGAATGAAATATGACCCTGCTTATGCTACTTCACCTATCTTTCTTACTGATAAGGATTATGATTTCTCTGTCGATCCTGAGATAATTACTTTGGTTGAATTTGATCTTTTTACGGCTATGAATCTGAAACTGTTGTGGCACATCTTACTAAATTAAATGATATAGCCACCCTATTCACTAATGATGAGAAAACTCGCTACTACTATATCCTTAAATTGTTTCCGTTCTCATTAAAGGGTGATGCTAAGACATGGTTTAATTCTCTTGATCCTGGTTGTGTGCATAGTCCCCAGGATATGATTTATTACTTCTCTGCTAAATATTTCCCCTCTCATAAGAAACAAGCTGCTTTAAGGGAAATATATAATTTTGTGCAAATTGAAGAAGAGAGTCTCCCACAAGCTTGGGGGAGGCTTCTCCAATTACTTAATGCTTTGCCTGATCATCCTCTCAAGAAAAATGAAATACTTGATATCTTTTATAATGGACTAACCGATGCTTCCAGAGACCACCTGGATAGTTGTGCTGGTTGTGTTTTCAGGAAAAGAACAATTGATCAAGCTGAATTGCTATTGAATAATATGTTGACTAATGAAAACAATTGGACGGTTCCTGAACCAACTCCTAAGCCAACTCCGAAGTAAAGGGGTATTCTATTTCTCAGTCCTGAAGATATGCAAGAGGCAAAGAAATCTATGAACGAAAAAGGTAGTAAAGCTGAAGATGTTAAGAATTTACCACCTATTGAAGAAATACATGGTCTTGATAACCCGATACAGGTAGTAAAGGTAAATTCTCTCTATAGATTTGATGAAGGTGATATTCCTCGTTATAAGACTGCTAGCAAGTGCTTAGATGAGTTTGACAATTTTATGGTTAAGCAAGAAAACTTCAATGCTTATTTTGGTAGAGAATTGCAACGCAATGCTTATATGATTGAACGCTTGAGTGATTATATGTCTAGAGTTAAAGGTGAACTTAAAATCATTAGTAAACATTCTTCTATGGTTACCACTCAAGTAGAACAAGTACTTAAGGCTCAGAATGATTTGCTCAATGAATTAAATAGTAAGAACAATGATTTTGCTGTTAGAGTTGCAACTAGAACGGGTAAAAGGACTCAGGAACCTTTGTATCCTGAGGGCCACCCTAAGAGAATTGAGCAAGATTCTCAGAGAACTAATGTTGATGCACCTAGTCCTTCTAAGAAGAAGAAAAAGAAAAATGATAGGACTTTGCATGCTTCTAGTGAACCTGTTGCTGACACACCTGAGAATCCCAATGATATTTCTATTTCTGATGCTGAAACACAATCTGGTAATGAACATGAACCTAGTGATAATGTTAATGATGATGTTCATGTTGATACTCAACCTAGTAATAACAATGATGTAGAAATTGAACCTGCTGTTGATCTTGATAACCCACAATCAAAATATCAATGTTATGATAAGAGAGACTTTGTTGCTAGGAAGCACGGTAAAGAATGAGAACCATGGGTTCAGAAACCCATGCCTTTTCCTCCTAAACCATCCAAGAAAAAGGATGATGAGGATTTTGAGCGCTTTGCTGAAATGATTAGACCTATCTTTTTGCGTATGCGTTTGACTGATATGCTTAAAATGAATCCTTATGCTAAGTATATGAAAGAAATTGTTACAAATAAGAGAAAGATACCTGATGCTGAAATTTCCACCATGCTTGCTAATTATACTTTTAAAGGTGGAATACCAAAGAAACTAGGAGATCCAGGAGTACCAACTATACCATGCTCCATTAAAGGAACTATGTTAAAACTGCTTTATGTGATCTTGGAGCGGGTGTTAGTGTTATGCCTCTCTCTTTATATCGTAGACTTGATTTGAATAAGTTGACACCTACTGAAATATCTTTGCAAATGGCCGATAAATCAGCTGCTATACCTGTCGGCATTTGTGAGGATGTGCCTGTTGTGGTTGCAAATGTTACTATTTTAACGGACTTTGTTATTCTTGATATTCCCGAGGACGCTAGTATGTCGATTATCCTTGGTAGACCCTTTTTGAATACTGCAGGGGCTGTTATTGATTGCAACAAAGGCAATGTCACTTTTCATGTTAATGGTAATGAGCATACGATACACTTTCCGAGGAAACAGCCTCACGTCCACAGTATCAATTCTATTGGAAAAATTCCAACTATCACTATTGGAGGTTTTGAATTTCCTCTTCCTACTGTCAAGAAGAAATATGATATTCTTATTGTTGGGGACGTACATATCCCCGTTGAGGTAACCTAGTGCTATTCGAAAATTCTCCGGTCTCATGTTATTCGGAATGAGTTTGTTAACAAGACTTGATCAACCTTGTTAGCGGATTCCTTTTGATGAGCATGAGATGGATGAAGTTAGAAAGCACAACTCTCTGTACCCTCATTTTACTTTCTGTTATTTAGAATAAATAAAGCAAAAATAGTATTTTCTATCTGTTTTCTGAATTATCCGTGCAATAAAAAATACCCCGAAAATAAAAATTCTCCAAATGCCCCGAAAATGAAATATGATTGTTTCTAGAATATTTGAGAATATCTGGCACTGAGAACACATCGGGGGGAGCAAGCACCTGGCCACGAGGGTCCAGGGCGCGCCCACCCCCCTGGGCGCGCCCCCTGCCTCATGGGCCCCTGGTGACTCCCCTTCACTTATTCGTGCACCCACACACCCCTTCTTCCTCCCAAAAATATCACCAACCAGCTCAAGAACGAGTTCTAGCTCATTTTTGTTGCGATTTTCGATCTCCTTGCTCAAAGCTCCATTCACAAAACTGATTTGGGGGATTGCTCTTTGGTATGTGACTCCTCCAATGGCCCAATTAGTTTTTGTTCTAGTGCTTTATTCATTGCAAATTTTTGCTGCTTAGGTGACCCCGTTCTTGAGCTTGCATGTCAAATTTATTTGGCCCCAAGTAGTTCTAATGCATGATATAGTCTCTAGGCACTTCTGGGAATAGTTGCTATCAATCTTCTTGAGTTTAGTTCACTTTTATTTTGAAGTTACTAAAAAATTTCAGAAAATGATGAAGAGATTTTTGAGGGGCTCTTCGAGCCGAAGCTCGAAGGATAAGCAAAGTGAAGAAGATAAGAGGCCCAAATATAATCTTCCTCGCACTGCGGAGGTTCGGCCGTGTGAATGGCCTTGTGATGAGTTCTTGAAAGCAGCCGAGATTTATGATGATTTTTATGAGTTGGCTGAGAATGCAGGCCTCACCGACTTCCTCCACGACCAACGCAAACAGTATCTCCTACTCACTAATATCTTTGTGCAAAATTTTCATTTCCATGCTAAGAGGTCACCACCTTCGGTGGATTTTTATTTATATGATGAGTATAAGGAGATGTCCCTTTATGAATTTTGTGAGGTTTGCAAGTTGCCCTTTTCGGGCAGCGTAGAGGAACCACATCATAACGATGTGGAGGGGTTTATTGATACAATTGCTGTAGGGGAAACGAGGAAGGTTTCCGATGCAAGAATTACCAGCATACACTTTCCTGTTCTACGTTACTTTGCAATATTTGCTAGTAGATGCTTAATTGGTCGCGGAAATTGTGGCAACCTTAGTGCCCCTGATATTGTTATTTTGGGCCATGCCTTGTTCCGCGATGACACATTTAGTATGGGCGCTATTATTGCAAAGCGGTTAAATCTTAACCGTACGAAGGGCCCCATCTTGGGAGGTATCTTCGCCTCGCGCCCCGCTGCACATTTTAACATACCTATTAGGCATTATGAGAAAGAAGAAAAGTTGCTGCCTCCTGTTTTTCTAAACTATAAGAGTATGGTAGCACATGATTTTATCGTTAAGAATAAGGAAAAGATGCTTAAGTACAAGCTGGTATTTGATAAAAATCACGCTGAGATTATTACTCTGCCTGCTCCTTCCTTGTTTGACTTATCTGCAGGCAAGTACCTTGTTCCGCCGGAGGCCATTCATGCCTACAAAAACCCCACACCAGCTACAGAGCCAGAGCCGGAACCACAATTTGATCCTTCACGACAATCTGTTTACCAGTGGGATCCGGAGGAGATTGCCAACCAGTGGCAACCCGAGGTTCCTTCTCAGTACGACCCCAGTTACAACTTCGGATATCCGCCAGGCCATCCATGGGCATACACCGACTTAGGCCAAAAGCCTAAGCTTGGGGGAGTACGTATTTCTCACCGACATTACATTCATTTTCACACACTCATTCCAGTTGTTGGTGCTCATCATACTTTTTCATTGTACTATCCATGCTAGTTTATTTATCTTTTTCTAGTTTTCTTCTTGTATGTTTGAAAAACCTTAAGAAAAACCGAAAAAAAACTAGTTGTAGCTTTTAGCTAGTTTACCTTTCATGCTTGTAGTAGTAGTAATTAAAAGAAAACCCAAAAAGATTTCTCGTTCTTCTTTTGCTTGTTGGGAGCTTTCCCGTGTAAATAGTTTTATTTCTTTTCTTTTCTTTGGGGGTCGAAAGGAGAAGACCATGATGAAAATGCTGAAGTGTCTCTTATATGCATTATTGTTGATTTAACCAAGAGCCCATATTACCTTATCTTCTCCTCTATATTAAATGCTTGCAGATTCCAGCTTAGTCCAATGCACATGCACTATTATTATTTTACACACCGTTCGGTCGTGCAAGTGAAAGGCAACAATGATGATATGTAATGGACTGATTGAGATAAGAGAAGCTGGTATGAACTCGTCCTCTCTTGTTTTTTTAAATATGATTAGTTCATCGTTCCTGATTCAGCCTATTATGAATAAACATGTTTGCAATGACAATTAGAGATTATAGTTGCTTATTCCATGCTTAATTAGCTAGGAGTTTATAATGGTTTACCTTGCGTGCCAACATGCTATTAAAATGGTTGTGATGTGGTATAGTAGGGTGGTATCCTCCTTTGAATGATTCGAGTGGCTTGACTTGGCACATGTTCACGCATGTAGTTGAAACAAAATCAACATAGCCTCCATGATATTTATGTTCATGGTGGATTATATCCTACTCATGCTTGCACTCAGTGTTGATTAATTTTAATGCATGTTCATGACTGTTGTCGCTCTCTAGCTGGTCGCTTCCCAGTCTTTTGCTAGCCTTCACTTGTACTAAGCGGGAATACTGCTTCTGCATCCAATCCCTAAAACCCCAAAGTTATTCCATATGAGTCCACCATACCTTCCTATATGCGGTGTCTACCTGCCGTTCCAAGTAAATTTGTATGTGCCAAACTCTAAACCTTCAATTGAAATTCTGTTTTGTATGCTCGAATAGCTCATGTATCGACTAGGGCTGTCTATATCTTCCATGCTAGGTGGGTTATTCTCAAGATGAGTGGACTCCGCTCATCATTCACGAGAACATGGCTGGTAACCGGGATGCCCAGTCCCATGCTCTAAGCAAATCAAATCAAAATAATTGCAAACAAATTAAACTCCCCCATGGTTGTTGCTAGTTGGAGGCACTCGTTGTTTTGAGCAAGCCATGTATTGATGCTTGTTGGTGGTGGGGGAGTATAAACTTTACCATTCTGTTTGGGAACCGCCTATAATGTGTGTAGCATGGAAGATATCAAGATCTCTTGGTTGTTATGTTGACAATGAAAGTATGCCGCTCAAAATATTATTTATCTCTGTTTCAAAAATCGAGCTCTGGCACCTCTACAAATCCCTGCTTCCCTCTGCGAAGGGCCTACCTATTTACTTTTATGTTGAGTCATCACCCTCTTATTAAAAAGCACCAGTTAGAGAGCACTCCTGTCATTTGCATCCATTACTATTAATTTATATTGAGTATGACTATGACTGGATCTCTTTTACCATGAATTACAATGTCTAGTCAGTCCTTGATCTTTAAAGGTGCTCTGCATTTATGTTTTGCGGTCTCAGAAAGGGCTAGCGAGATACCATCTTGTTATATCATATTATGATTGTTTTGAGAAAGTGTTGTCATCCGAGATTTATTATTATTGCTCGCTAGTTGATTATGCCATTGATATGAGTAAACATGAGACATAAGTGTTATTGTGAATATGGTTAGTCATAATCTTTGCTGAAAACTTGAATGCTGGCTTTCCATATTTACAACAACAAGAGCAAACAGAGTTTGTAAAAGTTTTTCTTTATCACTTTCAGTTTGTCAACTGAATTGCTTGAGGACAAGCAAAGGTTTAAGCTTGGGGGAGTTGATACGTCTCCGTCGTATGTACTTTTCCAAACACTTTTGCCCTTGTTTTTGGACTCTAACTTGCATGATTTGAATGGAACTAACCCGGACTGAAGCTGTTTTAAGCAAAATTGCCATGGTGTTATCTTTGTGCAGAAACAAAAGTTCTCGGAATTAACTGAAACTTCATGGAGAATATTTTTGGAAATAATACAAAATACTAGCGAAAGAATCAAGACCAGGGGGCCCACACCCTGTCCACGAGGGTGGGAGGCGCGCCTGCCCCCCTGGGCGCGCCCCCTGCCTCGTGGACCCCCTCGAACTCCACCGACCTCAACTCCAACTCCATATATTTACGTTCGGGGAGAAAAAAATTCAGAGAGAAGGATTCACCGCGTTTTACGATACGGGGCGCCGCCAAGCCCTAAACTCTCTTGGGAGGGCTGATCTGGAGTCCGTTCGGGGCTCCGGAGAGGGGAATCCATCACCGTCGTCATCATCAACCATCCTCCATCACCAATTTCATTATGCTCACCGTCGTGCGTGAGTAATTCCAACGTAGGCTTGCCGGACGGTGATGGGTTGGATGAGATTTATCATGTAATCGAGTTAGTTTTGTTAGGGTTTGATCCCTAGTATCCACTATGTTCTGAGATTGATGTTGCTATGACTTTGCTATGCTTAATGCTTGTCACTAGGGCCCGAGTGCCATGATTTCAGATCTGAACCTATTATGTTTTCATGAATATATGTGAGTTCTTGATCCTATCTTGCAAGTCAATAGTCACCTACTATGTGTTATGATCCGGCAACCCCGAAGTGACAATAATCGCGACCACTCCCGGTGATGACCGTAGTTTGAGGAGTTCATGTATTCACTATGTGTTAATGCTTTGGTCCGGTACTCTATTAAAAGGAGGCCTTAATATCCCTTAGTTTCCAATAGGACCCCGCTGCCACGGGAGGGTAGGACAAAAGATGTCATGCAAGTTCTTTTCCATAAGCACGTATGACTATATTCGGAATACATGCCTACATTACATTGATGAATTGGAGCTAGTTTTGTATCACCCTATGTTATAACAGTTACATGATGAACCGCATCCGGCATAATTATCCATCACCGATCCAATGCCTATGAGCTTTTCGCATACTGTCCTTTCCTTTCTTACTTTTCTGTTGCCACTGTCACAATTACTACAAAGCTGCTACTATTACTTTTGCCACTGCTACTGTTACTACTTTGCTACTAAATACTTTGCTGCAGATATTAAGTTATCAGGTGTGGTTGAATTGACAACTCAACTGCTAATACTTGAGAATATTCTTTGGCTCCCCTTGTGTCGAATCAATAAATTTGGGTTGAATACTCTACCCTCGAAAACTGTTGCGACCCCCCATACTTGTGGGTTATCAATACGGTAAGTAAACGGACTCCAAAAAGTCCGCAAAAATATTTTCTGTAGTTTTGGAATATTACAAAAAATGGGAAAATAAGAAACAACCAGGAAGGCAACCCTGGTGGGCACAAGACACTAGGGCACGCCCAGGTGGGTTGTGCCCACCTGGGTTGTGCCCACCTCAGTTACCTTCCAGACTCCGTTTTTCTCCCATTTGCTTGTCCTGCAAGATAAAAAAAATCTTTATATACCCCCCGAACGTACTGACCTCCATATCACGGAGAAATCCTCTGTTCTTCTTTCTTGCTGTTTTCTGACACATCTAGATCGTCATGGCTGCCTCAAGCTCCTCCAAGGACAAGTTCTTTGAGAACGTCATCAACCCGTATTTGCGGGAGGTGACGCAGTTCCCTCAAGCCACCGAGATGCGTGAAGGGGTGATCCATATCAGGGACGTCCAGGGGCCCAAGACGACGGGAACCGTGGAGGCCAGGCTCGAAGCCATGGAGCAAGAGGTCTTCAAGTGCAAGGGGATGGTGGTGTGCGGACTCAATGCCAACCACCTCATGATTAAGGATTTCACCCATGATCTCATCGTGGATGTCTGGTCCATGAAGGACGTCGTCTTCACCTTCAACGAGCTAATCAACTTTCTACAAAGCCAAATCTATGATCTCCAAAACCAAGTCTTTGAATATGAGGCAAGGTTTAAAGGTATGAGTTTCGCTGCCAGTTGCAGGACTCGTGATACTCGTTCTTCCTCATGATGGTGAGCCACTGCCATGGAAACCGGAGGATAAGCTCGCTACTACCTCATCACCACCACCTCCATCTTCATCACCAAAGGAAACTTAAGTTCATGGTACGGGCACTCCCTTTGGCTTATGTCAAGCTTGGGGAGGTGCCCCGGTATCGTATCACCACCACTATCTTTGCCTTTATTTATCTTAGTTCGATCCTTAGTTATCTTTTGAATAAGTTGAATAAAAAGTTTAGTTTGAATCTTTTCTCTTCGAGTGTTTGCTTAGTGATCTATCTATCTATGTAATCGTGTGCGAGATATATAATAAAGATTAGTTCAAGTTTTGCTTTCTTTACTTTTATGTTTCAATAAAAATAAAAGGAAATAATAAAAAGATCATATGGTAATCTTATGGTAAGTAATGACATCACATAAAGAAAAGTGTAAGTGGTAAAATTTATTGGAGATTGACAAACATAGCATTGGTCAATGACGCAATTCATTAAAGAATTAATAAGGGAAGAGACGATTCACATGCAAATACACTATCATGGACAACTTTTATGATTGTGAGCCCCCATTAAATATTTTGCATCAAATTTGTTGACGTTGGACAAGGAAGGCAACGTAATGATTTATGTTTGCTCGTATTCACATAGAAGTTATATTGTGATAGATCCTTCAACATGTGGTGCTTCCTTAATATCTTTGCTAGCCAAAAATTCCGCACTAAGTAGAGATACTACTTGTGCATCCAAAAACCCTTAACCCAAAATCTTATTTGAGAGTCCACCATACCTACTTATGGATTGAGTAAGATCCTTCAAGTAAGTTGTCATCGGTGCATTAAGGCAATAAAAATTGCTTTTAAATGTGTTGGATCATTTAGTGTAAGAGAAAATGTTGGGAGGCGAAACTATAAGCCCCTATCTTTCTATGTGTCTAGCTGAAACTTTTTGTGCATGGGTATGCTGTGAGGGTTAGCAACCATAAAAGGTTAAGTGATGGTTGAGTATGTGAACTTGCCTAAAGGCTCCGACACGTGACTCTTCCTGAAAAGATGATGAATTGTAGTTGCAAAGTTGACTGAGAACATAGTTTGTTGGTTTTCAATAAGGTTTATGCTTTATACTTCAATGTTGTGATGATTTGTTACTTGTTTCATGAGAAGTCATATGATAAAAGTTGTGTGATAAAGCTTTATGTTAAAGTTTATTGTTGTTATAATAATAAACATGATGCTTCTATGTCCGTATTTTGTTTTTATCCATGCCTCTCTCTCCCTAAGCATGTGGACATGTTTTTCGATTTCGGTTTTTCGCTTGAGGACAAGCGAGGTCTAAGCTTGGGGAGTTGATACGTCCATTTTGCATCATGTTTTCCTACTGATATTTATAAATTTTTCATTTATAATAATGCTTTTTGGAGTATTTCTAATGCCTTTGCTCTCATAATATGCAAGGTTTACACAAAGAGGGAGAATGCCGACAGCTGGAATTTTGGACCTGAAAAAGCTACGTCAGAGTTACCTATTCTGCACATCTCAAAATAAGCTGATACTTCACAGAGATTTTTATGGAATATTTTAGAATTATTGGAGCAAATAACTACTAGAGGGGACCCACCAGTTGTGCCCTCCTCGGCCCACCTCCGGTGCCCATCTTCTGGTATATAAGTCATTTAGACCTAGAAAAATCAGGCGAGGAATTTCGGGATGAAGTGCCGCCGTCTCGAGGCGGAACTTGGGTAGGAGCACTTTTGCCCTCCGGCGAAGCGATTCCACCGGGGGAACTTCCCTCCCGGAGGGGGAAATCATCGTCATCATCATCACCAACAACTCTCCCATCTTTGGGAGGGCAATCTCCATCAACATCTTCAACAACACCATCTCCTCTCAAACCCTAGTTCATCTCTTGTGTTCAATCTTTGTACTAGAACCTTAGGTTGGTACTTGTGGGTGACTAGTAGTGTTGATTACATCTTGTAGTTGATTACTATATGGTTTATTTGGTGGAAGATTATATGTTCAGATCCACTATGCTATTTAATACCCCTCTGATGTTGAGCATGATTATCATTTGCGAGTAGTTACTTTTGTGCTAGAGGTCGCGGGAGAAGTCATATTGCAAGTAATCATGTGAAATTGATATGTGCTCGGTATTTTGATGATATGTATGTTGTGATTCCCTTAGTGGTGTCATGTGAACGTCGACTACATGGCACTTCACCTTATTAGGGCCTAAGGGAATGCATTGTGGAGTAGTTATTAGATGATGGTTTGCTAGAGTGACAGAAGCCTAAACCCTAGTTTATCTGCTACTTCGTAAGGGACCGATTTGGATCCAAAAGTTTAATGCTATGGTCAGATTTTATCTTAATACTTTTCTCGTAGTTGCGGATGCTTGTGAGGGGTTTAATCATAAGTAGGAGGTTTGTTCAAGTAAGAACAACACCTAAGCACCGATCCACCCACATATCAAATTATCAAAGTAGCGAACACGAATCAAGCCAACATGATGAAAGTGACATGGTGAAATTCTCTTGTACCCTAAAGAACGTTTTGCTTATTGTAAGAAACCGTTTTGGCCAGTCCTTTGCCACAAAAGGATTGGGCTACCTTGCTGCACTTTATTTACCGTTAACGTTACTTTCTCGTTAAAAATTATCTTGCTATCAAACTATCTGTTACCGACTATTTCAGTGCTTGCTGAAAACCACTTGTCATTTCCTTCTGCTCATCGTTGGGTTTGACACTCTTACTTATCGAAAGGACTACGATTGATCCCCTATACTTGTGGGTCATCCACGAGAGGACCTCGGTTTAGTTTCGGGAGTAGCTGCCCATAGGACAGTCGATGCGTGACAGGGCTGGAATATGGTGTAGTTTGCCGTCCCTAAGTAGACCATGATGGCCCACGTTGCAACGTCCATATTGTTTTTGAATAGAATGATAGGTACATTTGTACGTATAGAGGCCCAAAACATGCCAGCTAAGATGTAAAGATAGTACATGTATTAGACATTAATAGAAGAGGCGAATTATAGTCGTTGATAGTAAACTAGTGCACAATCATAACAGTATAGCACCACTGCTCCATAGACAACCATACCATTCATGCTTGACAATTATTTGATCAACCAATATTATGTGTATCAATAAAATGAGGATGTATACGACAAAAGCAGTCTCTGTAGGTCAAGACCCCAACATACACTATGTTACTCTGAAATTTGATGAAGTGAACTCGCAATTCTAATTGATAGGTAATGCATAATTGGCAGCTGATTGATAGGTAATGCACATCAGCCATCTGATCTGCACATATGGGCAAAATTTTGTTGACAAGCAAGTTCTCACTTCATACATCAAGGTCATGAATATCACCCTACGGTTGAATGGACAACACCCATATCGTAAGCAAGTTGTCACTTCATACATCAAGGTCATGACAATTGAATATTCCATAACCTCTTCAATTACCTAGAATTAAAAAAATAGGACAAGGTGTTTCTCAAATTGGAAACTTAGTATGTCGTGGAGAGAATGGCAAGGCTTCCACATGATGGACCATGTTGCCTTGCCCATATTTTGGACGATGCAATAATCAGTAAGTTTGTAAAAATATGTGACATTGGGGTAATCTAGGCACATAGGTTGATACACGTTTTCATCCTAATTTCTTTGATAGAAACTTTTGGGTAATCTTTGAAGTTATTTGTGTTGGATTGAATATTATGAATCTGAAATTGTTTGGTGCATGTCGAATAATTGACTCATGAATACTTGTGGTGACATTGGAGTATCTAGGCGACATCAGAGTTGATTGATACGTATCATATGGTGTTATTGTAGTACGAACTCTACGGTTGTTTGTGACACTTATAGGGATGGCTCAATAGATTGATCGGAAAGATAACTTTGAGGTGGTTCGCTACGTACAATAATTTCATCTTATGTCTTCGCTATTGATAAGAACTTTGGAGTGATTCTTTGTCGCACATAGAGGCATTGTTATATGATTCAATATGTTAGCACTGTTGAGAGATTACCCTAGTGAAAGTATGAAACCCAGGCCTTGTTTTTATGCGTTGCAATACCGTTTATGCGCACTTTTTCACTTCTAGCTTGCTCTTTTTACTATTTCAGATTACAAAAACCTATATCTACTATCCATACTACACTTGTATCACCATCTCTTCACCGAACTAGTGCACCTATACTTTACCATTGTATTGGGTGTGGTGGGAACACAAGAGATTTCTTGTATTTGATTGCAGGGTTGTTTGAGAGACACCATCTTCATCGTATACCTCCCAAAGATTGATAAATCTTAGGTCATCCACTTGAGAGAAATTTGTTGTTATCCTACAAAACTCTGCACTTGGAGGCCCAACAGAGTCTACAAGAATAAAAGTTGCATAGTAGACATGAGGCACCTGGGGGAGCCACAGACTTCGTTGATGCCTCCCTTAGGTTCCCATCATATAGGGGGCCTACATCAGGCGCCAAGGGCCCCTAGTTTTCTCCCTGTTTTGGCCCTAGCCCCCTGGTCCTCTAGTGTTGTGGAACTTCCTCCCAACCTTTCTCGAGATTTATATGGACTTAGGTATTTCATTATCCTAAAATTTATAAACAACACAAAATTGAAACTGACATTGGACACTAATTAATAGGTTAGTCCCTCAAGAAGCTTTGTAACAAAAAAATTTGCATAACTAAAGGATAATATCCAGAAACTTACTAATTTATAGATACATGGAGATGTATTGGTACAATGCACGACATGCTTGGACATTTTAAAAAGTACTATTGCATGGGTTGGTAAAAGTTAATCTTAAATTATCATTTATGTGGATCTCACTATTAACAAAATTACAAACATTTGGACAATCTTTCTTACCTAACAATTAAAAAGAGTGTGTTCTCAAAAGCTTGTTAACGTGTCTTTAAACAAGAACATGTAATTAAACCAATTCAATGTTGCAAATGTGTGCATACTTTTCTCCAGTATTAATTTGAAAGGCCCTTATCTGACGATCTATGTTTAGCAAATAATTACATCCTTCATTGTCGTGTAGCATTTTGTAGCAAAAAATTTAAATGCTCTAAATGTGTACATGCTTTTCTCTATGATTAATTCGAGGTGTCCTTATCCAGCAACCTATGTTTAGCTAATAATTACAACCTTTGTTGTCGTGTAGCATATTGTTCTTTAGAGGATATTGATAAGCGGTTTTAGTTTGGACCCCACTTCCATCTATATAAAGGATCACCATCCCCTCTTTCAACCCAAGCATATCTTTCATAAGATCAATATCTCGAGAAAGATACTTCGAGTCATCTAGTCCCAGTCACTTAGATCATATCCACTTTGAGTATGCCAAAGAGCCGAAGGAGGTCGGGTGTGGAGAAGGTCGAGGATGAGGTGAAGAAGGTAAGGATTGCATTGTTGGAAGAGGAGATGGCCCAGTTAGGGAGAGAGCTTGCGACACAGAAAGAGAGAGCAAAAGTGACCAACCTGTTGGAAATATGCCCTAGAGGCAATAATAAAATGGTTATTATTATATTTCCTTGTTCATGATAATTGTCTATTGTTCATGCTTTAATTGTGTTATCCGTAAATCGTAATACATGTATGAATACATAGACCATAACATGTCCCTAGTGAGCCTCTAGTTGACTAGCTCGTTGATCAATAGATGGTTACGGTTTCCTGACCATGGACATTGGATGTCATTGATAACGGGATCACATCATTAGGAGAATGATGTGATGGACAAGACCCAATCCTAAGCATAGCACTAGATTGTGTAGTTCGTTTGCTAAAGCTTTTCTAATGTCAAGTATCATTTCCTTAGACCATGAGATCGTGCAACTCCCGGATACCGTAGGAATGCTTTGGGTGTACTAAACGTCACAACGTAACTGGGTGGCTATAAAGGTGCACTACAGGTATCTCCGAAAGTGTCTGTTGGGTTGGCTCGGATCGAGACTGGGATTTGTCACTCTGTATGACGGAGAGGTATCTCTGGGCCCACTCGGTATTGCATCATCATAATGAGCTCAATGTGACTAAGTAGTTAGTCACGGGATCATGCATTACGGAATGAGTAAAGTGACTTGCCGGTAACGAGATTGAACGAGGTATTGGGATACCGACGATCGAATCTCGGGCAAGTAAAGTACCGATTGACAAAGGGAATTGTATACGGGATTGCTTGAATCCTCGACATCGTGGTTCATCCGATGAGATCATCGTGGAACATGTGGGAGCCAACATGGGTATCCAGATCCCGCTGTTGGTTATTGGCTAGAGAGGTGTCTCGGTCATGTCTGCATGATTCCCGAACCCGTAGGGTCTACACACTTAAGGTTCGATGACGCTAGGGTTATAAGGAAGGTTTATATTAGATTACCGAATGTTGTTCGGAGTCCCGGATGAGATCACGGACGTCACGAGGAGTTCCGGAATGGTCCAGAGGTAAAGATTTATATATGGGAAGTCACCATACGGTCACCGGAAATATTCGGGGGTATACCGGGACCACCGGAGGGGTTCGGGGGGTCCACCGGGAGGGTCCACCTGCCCCGGAGGGCCTTATGGGCTGTTGGTGGAAGGGAACCAGCCCTTAGTGGGCTGGGCGCCAACCCCCCTATGGCCCATGCGCCTAGGGTTTGGGGGGACCCTAATGGGGGGCGCCCCCCCCCCCTTGCTTGGGGGGCAAGCTCCCTCCCCCCTTGGCCGCCGCCCCCCTCTAGATCTCATCTAGAGGGGCCGGCCCCCTTTCCCCTTCTCCCTATAAATAGAGGGGTGAGGGGAGGGCTGCAACACCACATCCAAGGCGCAGCCCCTCCCCTCCCCAACACCTCTCCTCCTCCGCGTGTGCTTGGCGAAGCCCTGCCGGAGAACTGTCACTCCACCACGACCACGCCGTCGTGCTGCTGTTGGAGCCTTCTTCCTCAACCTCTCCCTCCTCCTTGCTGGATCAAGGCGTGGGAGACGTCATCGCTCCGTACGTGTGTTGAACGCGGAGGTGCCGTCCGTTTGGCGCGCCTCCGGTGGTCTCATAGAACATTGAACTTCCCCAACGTGCCGGCGCAGGAGCTCGCGCCTCTGCAGCGGCTTAGCACCGACGAGGATCGTCGCGACAACCAGAGGCGGGAGCACCGTCTCCGCATCGCCGAGATGGACGAGGAAGCCATGGCGCTGTGGCGCCAACACTTCCCGCAGGACATCATCAAAGAGCGCGAGTTCCATGCGCAAAGGAGGGCGGAGAGGGATAAGAGGAGGGCGGAGCGAGCCGCCTATCGCGAGGACAAGCGTAGGAGAAAAGCGGACGCTCAATTCAACATGAGGCTAGGAGCAGCGTCGCCCTGGGAATCCGACGATGATCGGTATCTTCACGCCTACAGTCAGACGTCGGAGGAGGACATCACCGAGGAGGAGTCGGACTACGAGGAGTAGTTGAATTATCTTTTTTTATCTATCTATGCTGAGAACTATCCTCTACTCTCTAGTATCTACTTCTCGATCTCAGCACTGTAAACGCTTTTTTAAAGCGCCGCGCGTTGCGATTCTGTTGGAGATGCTCTAACATGGCAGACGAGTGCTTTAATGTTGCCCACAAGATGCGCGAGTATTACTAGTAGTATATTTTTCTTGCCATGTTGAGATTTTAAAACCACGAGTGCGAACATGCAGAGGAGCAATGAAGACCAAACACGGGATATTCGGGACATCTTCAAGGAGCATGGCAAATTAAAGAGGAGCTGCACCGAACCTGTAAAATGAGCTTTGGTAAGTAACACCCTTTCAATTACTTTCGTGTAGCCTCGTGTTCTTAGATGTGTATATGTTGTAGTTTCTGTTTCTCTTAAGCGTGGTGTTCTTCGATGTGTAATAAGAAGAGTCTTAATCGTCCTAATGCTTTCATTTTTAGCTTGATGTAGGAAGTGGGTGTTCTCACCTTGTAGTCTGTTTTTATTTTTATTTTCCTTTTGAATTCACTTCTCCGAGTTATGTTTATCTGGCTTCTACTAAATGGATCTAGGTTGCTCTGAGTATTGATCTAAAAAAGAAGTAACTTCATATCAGGATGCAGTTCCTGCGAGGAGGGAAGTATGGTCAACCTCGAGATCATGTTTCCAAAATGAGGCTGGATTACACACAAGGTGTCAGTTCCCTAATGATGCTGGATTAGACACAAGGTGCAAATTCCCAGATGATGCTGGATTACACACAAGCCAGGTGGAGTCGTCAGCTGTTCGTGTCCTCGTGGTATTAGTAAAGGCTGAAAGAAAGCGTGCAGCAGCCCTTGAGAATGTAGCTGAGTTCCTGAAGAAGCGAAAAGAGCAATCAGATGCTCTCTTCACCCAAGCCAAAGAAGAGATGGAAGAAGCCAGAAATAAGCTAGCAGAGGCAGAGCAGGCTAGGCGTCTCCTGCTATCTAAAATTGTTGTCAATAAAAAATTTCCTTCATAATAGCTAGGTTCAAATGTTTATCCAGTCAGCATGCCTGTTGTGATGTCCGTGCATCTACTAATGTGGCACAAAATGTTTTTTTTCGGGTCATGTAATAACAGCAATTACTTTCCAAACAATAACAGACGAAGCATTGGACATGGTATAGTTCACGCGCAAGCTCGACATTCCAAGTTCAACTTCCACATCAAACTCATGTTCACAGATCTCTGCACATTCATACATAATGTCCACAACCATGATTCACTTCAAAGCCAAAAAATGTGAGGAGAGTTATAAATAAAGAAAATCCTCTACTAGTTCCTGCTACCAGTGCGAGCACGACAAGTCAAGACCATGCGTAAATTAATTCTATTTTAGTCATTTTTTGTGTTCTAAAATGCCTGTCGGCTCGCGGAAGGACGTGTTGCCGGCACACGCGCGGATTCAATGAAGGCAGGTGGGGCAGTCTTAAGCTGGTTGCACGCGGCGAGGAGGCGTGCTCAGCCGGGCCTGCATCGAGTGCGGCCCTCTTGGTCGGCGCGCCGGTTCAATGCCTGCGCTATGAGAGGTCGCGTCAGTGTCAGAGCAATCACTCCCTCCAGTCCTTTTTTGTTTGGGTATAACAAAATCTCGTTTTCCATTCACATTTTACAAGTAAAATTCATGGACAAACTTTGACCCAAAGTACTATGGGGGCTAGTAAACCAGAATGGAGGTAGTAGTTTTTTTCAATCAAAGAAGGGTTTCCCCTTCCGATTTTCATTACTGAAAACCAGCATCTAAATCTAAACCATAGTATTTGCCCTAGAACTACCAGGTTCAACATCTCGCAACATAAACCCATACAACCTCCATCGCAAAAAAAACATACAACCATACGCCAAGGAGTTACGTAGTACTATGAATTCCATTTTCGCTCCATACCAATCGTTCTAAAAACTACTTACTACTTATAACGCGCCATTGAAAATCGGAACTCTTAACCCCGCTAAAAAAATGATATTTTAAACGTGGCTACTCGATCTGTGGCAACTGGCGAGCCACCGCGCTCCAAGTCGTTCACCTGTGGTCCCGACCATCAACTCCTACGGATCAAATTATTACGCGAGCTGACTATTCCTACAAAGGTGCTCCACCACGTACCCGGTACCCGCGAATGCAGCAATCGTGCACCTAGGGTTTTAGGGTTTATTTGTTAACGTAGCCTTTACGTAACACTCATGTGTGCGAGACAGCGAGAGGCCGACTGCGTGCGTGCGCCTCTTCTCTTCGTATATGTACTCCACCGTTTGTCTGGTGTCCAAAAAATTATAATAACTACTAGCAATGTGCCAATGTGTTGCCACACGATCAAAGTAGATTAATACATATTCACCGATTTGATAGAAACAAAAGTCTAGTTTTCAAATACGTATATCACTAAATATATGTTATGTTTCACTCAAAATATATTCCTTTGGCGGTTTTGATGAGATAAGGTAGGAATGTTGTTGGTTCAAGATTCGAGAAGTGGTATATGTCTAATTTCTACTCTTACTAGCAAGATGCCCGTGTGTTGCATGGAACATCAAGATCTTGTGGGAGAAAAGGATGAACGAGGGAAGGCCTTATCTGCAAATGTGGTGAAGAGTGCGGGAAAATTGCCATATTTTCCTTCCTATCCGTCAGATATAAATCGGACGACCTACATTGCAGGATGGCAGGCCCACCATCATCACCAACTCTATTTTTTATCCCTACTCTTATAAAAAGCATTGTCGGTGATGATCGTGTGCCTGCCATCCTGCAATATAGGCCGTCCGATCTATATCTGACGGATAGGAAGGAAACCATGGCAATTTTGCAAAAAGATACCCACACCCCTCTCCACATTTGCAAATAGGGCCTTCCCTCGTTCATCCTTTTTCCCCACAAGATAAACTACTCATACAAATGCATCTTGATGTTCCGTGCAACGCATGGGCATCTTGCTAGTTGTTGCAAAAAGCCCATGTGTGTGTGAGAGAGAGGGAGAGTGGAGGAGGACGGAGTGCATGTGTGACAAAGACACAAGGAGTGTGTGTGCGATAGGTATCAGCTTAAAATGAGGCGATAGTGTGTGTGTGCACGATCGAGAGGGCGTGTCTCAAGAAGGGAAGAAAAATCTACACAGTAACAAGGAGCGGGAGAGAGACATGTATGCGATGGTGGAAGCATGAGTGTGCGGGTGTATAAACCTATCTAGAGGCTAGCTAGTCGATAAATGTTTGTGAGAGAAATACGAGTCGAGGTGTGAAAGCGAGAGTTTTGCGTGTGTGAGAGAGAGACGGTAGTCGGGAAGGGGAGTGGAAGCAGGAGTTGTGTGTGTGTGTCTATGAGAGAGAGAGAGAGAGAGGAGACGGTAGTCGGGGTTGTCTGATCGGTAAACAAATGAATAATGTCAGTCTGGGATGGAGACGAAAAGGAGACCGCAACAAATGTTGTGTCTACAGGAGAGAGAGAGAGAGAGAGAGAGAGTAATTTTAGTGGTATGAGTCATATGTAGAGACATATAGGGTGTGTGAGAGAATCCCATAGAGAGAAAGACAAAGTGAAAGACGAGTGGAGACTGTGTGTGTGGCGGTGGAAAAGAAAGCTTAGGTACC
The DNA here is from genome assembly GCF_018294505.1 of Triticum aestivum. NCBI lineage: Eukaryota > Viridiplantae > Streptophyta > Magnoliopsida > Poales > Poaceae > Triticum > Triticum aestivum. The sequence goes on from NC_057814.1 coordinate 614,823,448, forward strand.
GAGTGATACCAGAGAACAGTAGAGACGTGAGAGATAATGAAACCGTGTAATGTATAATGATAGGGAGAGTGTGACACTTCTCAAGGGAGACGTCGAGAGACCATGTTTGCGAGGATAGGAGAAACATGAAGTGAGCGTGCGGGTGAGCTGGAGAAAAGAGAGTGATAGCTACCTGAAGGAGCATGCATGCGAGAGAGACGGGCGTGAAAGGAGTGAACAAAAAAGGGATTCAAATATTTGAATTCAAGACGATGATACATGTAATCCATACTCGAACCAAAATTGATCTATCAAACATGCATACTCATATGAATTCACCCACATCTATGTTATTTAATATGTAGATATTACTGATCCATACATTTTAGTAGAACATAATTTGGTTAAAAAAAATCGAATTCAACCTTCAGATTTCGAGATCGTTGTATTTGTAAATCATATTATACATATAAAGGAGCAGAATTCTTTGTTGTGCTTTGTTGGGGAACATAGTAATTTCAAAAAAATTCCTACGCACACGCAAGATCATGGTGATGCATAGCAACGAGAGGGGAGAGTGTTGTCCACGTACCCTCGTAGACCGATAGCGGAAGCGTTATCACAACGCGGTTGATGTAGTCGTACGTCTTCACGATCCGACCGATCAAGTACCGAACGCACGGCACCTCCGAGTTCTACACACGTTCAGCTCGATGACGTCCCTCGAACTCTGATCCAGTCGAGTGTTGAGGGAGAGTTTCGTCAGCACGACGGCGTGGTGACGATGATGATGTTCCACCGACGCAGGGCTTCGCCTAAGCTCCGCAACGGTATTATCGAGGTGTAAAATGGTGGAGGGGGGCACCGCACACGGTTAAGAGATCTCAAGGATCAATTGTTGTGTCCATGGGGTGCCCCCTCCCCCGTATATAAAGGAGCAAGGGAGAAGGAGGCCGGCCCTAGGAGGGGGCGCACCAAGTGTGGAGTCCTACTAGGACTCCCTAGTCCTAGTAGGATTCCACCTCCCATATGGAATAGGAAAAGAGGAAGGGAAAAGAGAAGGAAGGAAGGGGGCGCCCCCCTTCCCTAGTCCAATTCGGACCAGACCAAGGGGAGGGGTGCGGCCACCCTTGAGGCCCTTTTCCTTCTTTCCCGTATGGCCCAATAAGGCCCAATACGTATTCCCGTAACTCTCCGGTACTCCGAAAAATACCCGAATCACTCGGAACCTTTCCGAAGTCCGAATATAGTCGTCCAATATATCGATCTTTACGTCTCGGCCATTTCGAGACTCCTCGTCATGTCCCCGATCTCATCCGGGACTCCGAACTCCTTCGGTACATCAACATACATAAACTCATAATAAAACTGTCATCGTAACGTTAAGCGTGCGGACCCTACGGGTTCGAGAACTATGTAGACATGACCGAGACACGTCTCCGGTCAATAACCAATAGCGGGACCTGGATGCCCATATTGGCTCCCACATATTCTACGAAGATCTTTATCGGTCAGACCGCATAACAACATACGTTGTTTCCTTTGTCACCGGTATGTTACTTGCCCGAGATTTGATCGTCGGTATCTCGATACCTAGTTCAATCTCGTTACCGGCAAGTCTCTTTACTCGTTCCGTAACACATCATCCCGCAACTAACTCATTACTCACAATGCTTGCAAGGCTTATAGTGATGTGCATTACCGAGTGGGCCCAGAGATACCTCTCCGACAATTGGAGTGACAAATCCTAATCTCGAAATACGCCAACCCAACAAGTACCTTTGGAGACACCTGTAGAGCACCTTTATAATCACTCATTTACGTTGTGACGTTTGGTAGCACACAAAGTGTTCCTCCGGTAAACGGGAGTTGCATAATCTCATAGTCATAGGAACATGTATAAGTCATGAAGAAAGCAATAGCAACATACTAAACGATCGAGTGCTAAGCTAACGGAATGGGTCAAGTCAATCACGTCATTCTCCTAATGAGGTGATCTCGTTAATCAAATGACAACTCATGTCTATGGCTAGGAAACATAACCATCTTTGATTAACGATCCAGTCAAGTAGAGGCATACTAGTGACACTCTGTTTATCTATGTATTCACACATGTATTTTGTTTCCGGTTAATACAATTCTAGCATGAATAATAAACATTTATCATGATATAAGGAAATATATAATACTTTATTATTGCCTCTAGGGCATATTTCCTTCAGTCTCCCACTTGCACTAGAGTCAATAATCTAGTTCACATCGCCATGTGATTTAACATCAATAATTCACATCACCATGTGATTAACACCCATAGTTCACATCTCTATGTGACCAACACTCAAAGGGTTTACTAGAGTCAATAATCTAGTTCACATCGCTATGTGATTAACACCCAAAGTGTACTAAGGTGTGATCATGTTTTATTGTGAGATAATTTTAGTCAACGGGTCTGTCACATTCAGATCCGTAAGGATTTTGCAAATTCCTATGTCTACAATGCTCTGCACGGAGCTACTCTAGCTAATTGCTCCCACTTTCAATATGTATCTAGACCGAGACTTAGAGTCATCTAGATTTAGTGTCAAAACTTGCATCGACGTAACCCTTTACGACGAACCTTTTGTCACTTCCATAATCGAGAAACATTTCCTTATTCCACTAAGGATAATTTTGACCGCTGTCCAGTGATCTACTCCTAGATCACTATTGTACTCCCTTGCCAAAATCAGTGTAGGGTATACAATAGATCTGGTATACAGCATGGCATACTTTATAGAACCTATGGCCAAGGCATAGGGAATGACTTTCATTCTCTTTCTATCTTCTGCCGTGGTCTGGCTTTGAGTCTTACTCAATTTCATACCTTGTAACACAGGCAAGAACTCTTTCTTTGACTGTTCTATTTTGAACTACTTCAAAATCTTGTTAAGGTATCTCCTCATTGAAAAAATTTATCAAGCGTTTTGATCTATCTCTATAGATCTTGATGCTCAATATGTAAGCAGCTTCACCGAGGTCTTTCTTTTGAAAAACTCCTTTCAAACACTCCTTTATGCTTTGCAGAATAATTCTACATTATTTCCGATCAACAATATGTCATTCACATATACTTATCAGAAATGTTGTAGTGCTCCCACTCACTTTGTTGTAAATACAGGCTTCACCGCAAGTCTGTATAACACTATATCCTTTGATCAACTTATCAAACTGTATATTCCAACTCCGAGATGCTTGCACCAGTCCATAGATGGATTGCTGGAGCTTGCATATTTTGTTAGCACCTTTAGGATTGACAAAACCTCCTGGTTGCATCATATACAACTCTTTTTTAATAAATCCATTAAGGAATGCAGTTTTGTTTATCCCTTTGCCATATTTCATAAAATGTGGCAATTGCTAACATGATTCGGACAGACTTAAGCATAGATACGAGTGAGAAACTCTCATCGTAGTCAACATCTTGAACTTGTCGAAAACCTTTTGCGACAATTCTAGCTTTGTAGATAGTTACACTACTATCAGCGTCCGTCTTCCTCTTGAAGATCCATTTAATCTCAATGGCTCGCCGATCATTGGGCAAGTCAATCAAAGTCCATACTTTGTTCTCATATATGGATCTTATCTCAGATTTCATGGCCTCAAGCCATTTTGCGGAATCTGGGCTCACCATCGCTTCTTCATAGTTCGTAGGTTCGCCATGGTCTAGTAACATGACCTCCAGAACAGGATTACCGTACCACTCTGGTGTGTTTCTTGATCTAGTTGACCTATGAAGTTCAGTAATAACTTGATCTGAAGTTTCATGATCATTATCATTGACTTCCTCACTAATTGGTGTAGGAGTCACATGAACAGATTTCTGTGATGAACTACTTTCCAATAAGGGAGCAGGTACAGTTACCTCATCAAGTTCTACTTTCCTCCCACTCACTTCTTTCGAGAGAAACTCCTTCTCTAGAAAGGATCCATACTTAGCAACGAATGTCTTGCCTTCGGATCTGTGATAGAAGGTGTACCCAACTGTCTCCTTTGGGTATCCTATGAAGACACATTTCTCCGATTTGGGTTTGAGCTTATCAGGATGAAACTTTTTCACATAAGCATCGCAACCCCAAACTTTAAGAAACGACAACTTTGGTTTCTTGCCAAACCATAGTTCATAAGGCGTCGTCTCATCGGATTTTGATGGTGCCCTATTTAATGTGAATGTAGCTGTCTCTAATGCATAACCCCAAAACGATAGTGGTAAATTGGTAAGAGACATCATAGATTGCACTATATCCAATAAAGTACGTTTATGACGTTCGGACACACCATTATGCTGTGGTGTTCTAAGTGGCGTGAGTAGTGAAACTATTTCACATTGTTTTAACTGAAGGCCAAACTCGTAACTAAAATACTCTTCTCCACGATCAAATCGTAGAAACTTTATTTTCTTGTTACGATGATTTTCGCTTCACTCCGAAATTATATGAACTTTTCAAATGTTTCAGACTTCTGTTTCATTAAGTAGATATACCCATATCTGCTCAAATCATCTGTGAAGATCAGAAAATAATGATACCCGCTACGAGCCTCAATATTCATCGGACCACATACATCTGTATGTATGATTTCCAACAAATCTGTTGCTCTCTCCATAGTACCGGAGAACGGCGTTTTAGTCATCTTGCCCATGAGGCACGGTTCGCAAGCATCAAGTGATTCATAATCAAGTGATTCCAAAATCCCATCAGTATGGAGTTTCTTCATGCGCTTTACACCAATATGACCTAAACGGCAGTGCCACAAATAAGTTGCACTATCATTATTAACTTTGCATCTTTTGGCTTCAATATTATGAATATGTGTATCACTACGATCGAGATCCAACAAACCATTTTTGTTGGTGTGTGTGACCATAAAAGGTTTTTATTCATGTAAACAGAACAACAATTGTTCTCTAACTTAAATGAATAACCGTATTGCAATAAACATGATCAAATCATATTCATGCTCAACGCAAACACCAAATAACACTTATTTAGTTTCAACACTAATCCCGAAAGTATAGGGAGTGTGCGATGATGATCATATCAATCTTGGAACTACTTCCAACACACATCGTCACCTCGCCTTTTACTAGTCTCTGTTTATTCTGCTACTCCCATTTTCGAGTTACTACTCTTTAGCAACTGAACCAGTATCAAATACTGAGGGGTTGCTATAAACACTAGTAAGTACACATCAATAACATGTATATCCAATATACCTTTGTTCACTTTGCCATCTTTCTTATCCACCAAATACTTGGGGTAGTTCCGCTTCCAGTGACCAGTCCCTTTGCAGTAGAAGCACTTAGTCTCAGGCTTAGGTACAGACTTGGGCTTCTTCACTTGAGTAGCAACTTGCTTGCCATTCTTTTGAAGTTCCCCTTCTTCCCTCTGCACTTTTCTTGAAACTAGTGGTCTTGTCAACCATCAACACTTGAAGTGGTCTCGTCAACCATCAACACTTGATGTTTTTCTTGATTTCTACCTTCGTCGATTTCAGCATCACGAAGAGCTCGGGAATTACTTTCGTCATCCCTTGCATACTATAGTTCATCACGAAGTTCTACTAACTTGGTAATGGTAACTAGAGAATTCTTTCAATCACTATTTTATCTGGAAGATTAACTCCCACTTGATTCAAGCAATTGTAGTACCCAGACAATCTGAGCACATGCTCACTAGTTGAGCGATTCTCCTCCATCTTTTAGCTATAGAACTTGTTGGAGACTTCATATCTCTCAACTCGGGTATTTGCTTGAAATATTAACTTCAACTCCTGGAACATCTCATATGGTCCATGACGTTCAAAACGTCTTTGAAGTCCCGATTCTAAGCCGTTAAGCATGGTGCACTAAACTATCAAGTAGTCATCATATTGAGCTAGCCAAACGTTCATAACGTCTGCATCTGCTCCTGCAATAGGTCTGTCACCTAGCGGTGCATTAAGGACATAATTCTTCTGTGCAGCAATGAGGATAATCCTCAGATCACGGATCCAATCCGCATCATTGCTACTAACATCTTTCAACATAATTTTCTCTAGGAACATATCAAAATAAACACAGGGAAGCAACAACGCGAGCTATTGATCTACAACATAATTTGCAAAATACTATCAGGACTAAGTTCATGATAAATTTAAGTTCAATTAATCATATTACTTAAGAAACTCCCACTTAGATAGACATCCCTCTAATCATCTAAGTGATTACGTGATCCAAAGCAACTAAACCATGTCCGATCATCACGTGAGATGGAGTAGTTTCAATGGTGAACATCACTATGTTGATCATATCTACTATATGATTCACGCTCGACCTTTCGGTCTCTGTGTTCCGAGGCCATATCTGTATATGCTAGGCTCGTCAAGTTTAACCTGAGTATTCCGCGTGTGCAACTGTTTTGCACCCGTTGTATTTGAACGTAGAGCCTATCACACCCGATCATCACGTGGTGTCTCAGCACGAAGAACTTTTGCAATGGTGCATACTCAGGGAGAACACTTTTCTTGAAATTTAGTGAGAGATCATCTTATAATGCTACCGTCAATCAAAGCAAGATAAGATGCATAAAGGATTAACATCACATGCAATCAATATAAGTGATATGATATGGCCATCATCATCTTGTGCTTGTGATCTCCATCTCCGAAGCACCGTCATGATCACCATCGTCACCGGCGTCGACACCTTGATCTCCATCGTAGCATCGTTGTCGTCTCGCCAACTTATTGCTTTTACGACTATCGCTACCGCTTAGTGATAAAGTAAAACTATTACATGGCGATTGCATCTCATACAATAAAGCGACAACCATATGGCTCCTGCCAGTTGCCGATAACTCGGTTACAAAACATGATCATCTCATACAACAATATATCACATCATGTCTTGACCATATCACATCACAACATGCCCTGCAAAAACAAGTTAGACGTCCTCTACTTTGTTGTTGCATATTTTACGTGGCTGCTACGGGCTTAGCAAGAACCGTTCTTACCTACGCATCAAAACCACAACGATAGTTTGTCAAGTTGGTGCTGTTTTAACCTTCGCAAGGACCGGGCGTAGCCACACTCGGTTCAACTAAAGTGAGAGAGACAGACACCCGCCAGTCACCTTTAAGCAACGAGTGCTCCGAACGGTGAAACCAGTCTCGCGTAAGCGTACGCGTAATGTCGGTCCGGGCCGCTTCATCTCACAATACCGCTGAACCAAAGTATGACATGCTGGTAAGCAGTATGACTTATATCGCCACAACTCACTTGTGTTCTACTCGTGCATAGCATCAACGCATAAAACCAGGCTCGGATGCCACTGTTGGGGAACGTAGTAATTTCAAAAAAATTCCTACGCACATGCAAGATCATGGTGATGCATAGCAACGAGAGGGGAGAGTGTTGTCCACGTACCCTCGTAGACCGATAGCGGAAGCGTTATCACAACGCGGTTGATGTAGTCGTACGTCTTCACGATCCGACCGATCAAGTACCGAACGCACGGCACCTCTGAGTTCTACACACGTTCAGCTCGATGACGTCCCTCGAACTCCGATCCAGCCGAGTGTTGAGGGAGAGTTTCATCAGCACGACGGCGTGGTGACGATGATGATGTTCCACCGACGCAGGGCTTCGCCTAAGCTCCGCAACGGTATTATCGAGGTGTAATATGGTGGAGGGGGGCACCGCACACGGCTAAGAGATCTCAAGGATCAATTGTTGTGTCCATGGGGTGCCCCCTGCCCCCGTATATAAAGGAGCAAGGGAGGAGGAGGCCGGCCCTAGGAGGGGGCGCACCAAGTATGGAGTCCTACTAGGACTCCCTAGTCCTAGTAGGATTCCACCTCCCATATGAAATAGGAAAAGAGGAAGGGAAAAAGAGAAGGAAGGAAGGGGGCACCCCCTTCCCTAGTCCAATTCGGACCAAACCAAGGGGAGGGGTGCGGCCACCCTTGAGGCCCTTTTCCTTCTTTCCCGTATGGCCCAATAAGGCCCAATACGTATTCCCGTAACTCTCCGGTACTCCGAAAAATACCCGAATCACTCGGAACCTTTCCGAAGTCCGAATATAGTCGTCCAATATATCGATCTTTACGTCTCGGCCATTTCGAGACTCCTCGTCATGTCCCCGATCTCATCCGGGACTCCGAACTCCTTCGGTACATCAACATACATAAACTCATAATAAAACTGTCATCGTAACGTTAAGCGTGCGGACCCTACGGGTTCGAGAACTATGTAGACATGACCGAGACACGTCTCCGGTCAATAACCAATAGCGGGACCTGGATGCCCATATTGGCTCCCACATATTCTACGAAGATCTTTATCGGTCAGACCGCATAACAACATACGTTGTTTCCTTTGTCACCGGTATGTTACTTGCCCGAGATTTGATCGTCGGTATCTCGATACCTAGTTCAATATCGTTACCGGCAAGTCTCTTTACTCGTTCCGTAACACATCATCCCGCAACTAACTCATTACTCACAATGCTTGCAAGGCTTATAGTGATGTGCATTACCGAGTGGGCCCAGAGATACCTCTCCGACAATTGGAGTGACAAATCCTAATCTCGAAATATGCCAACCCAACAAGTACCTTTGGAGACACCTGTAGAGCACCTTTATAATCACCCATTTACGTTGTGACGTTTGGTATCACACAAAGTGTTCCTCCGGTAAACGGGAGTTGCATAATCTCATAGTCATAGGAACATGTATAAGTCATGACGAAAGCAATAGCAACATACTAAACGATCGAGTGCTAAGCTAACGGAATAGGTCAACTCAATCACGTCATTCTCCTAATGAGGTGATCTCGTTAATCAAATGACAACTCATGTCTATGGCTAGGAAACATAACCATCTTTGATTAACGAGCTAGTCAAGTAGAGGCATACTAGTGACACTCTGTTTGTCGATGTATTCACACATGTATTATGTTTCCGGTTAATACAATTCTAGCATGAATAATAAACATTTATCATGATATAAGGAAATATATAATACTTTATTATTGCCTCTAGGGCATATTTCCTTCATGCTTTTGAAAATATATAAAAAAATGATGTATATAGAATGTAATTCCAATTGAAAATGGATCCCGTCCGAAAAAAATAGAATACAAACGGGATTCGAATTGAGTTGGCATGGTAAACGTGCACTCTGCAAAATTTGAACGAAGCAGGGAAAGTCGCAGTAACCGCCCGAAACCAAAATCTACGAGATGGAAATCACTACTGCCTATCCCTGCCACGCAAAGCCTATCTGCTGGATTTCTATAGGTTTCGATAGGGGTAGGCTTGTAATTTCACCCAAACGTGACGTAACCGCCTCTCACCCGGATTCATACACGGTGGCTGCCAAAACACAGTGTGTCCTCGGCCGAAATCGACTCCCTCCCCGATTCATATTCATACACGGTGGGCGACAAAAACAAACTCTCGTCGGAAAATATTCGGTGTATGCGAGATTACCGTCCTATCCCCAACCGACTAATGTTGCTGTGATGTAGTAGAAATTTGAAACGGGGGCTAAGTTTGTAAATTTCCTCGCATTTGAGACAAGCGCGCCCTGAATACATGGTTCCCCCCTTCCTCTCTACCTCCCTTTTCCCCATTCGTACTCCGTGGGCGCCAAAACACCCTCTCCACCCCACCCTCCTCCGTCTGCCGCCGTCCGCCACCCCATCCACCGCCGTCCTCCTCCACCATGCCGGAGCTGATACCCCGACGCCGCCGTCCATTACAAGAGATCGACCTCTCTCATCCACGGCTTCGGACCGGTGTAACGACCAAACCTCGACGGATTTGAGTCTCTGTGCTTACCGTGCTAGTCCCTGGATCGAACTCGCTAGCACACACAGTATAGATGAATACCAGAATAGCAAGTGCATCATTTATTACAACGTATGATCCAGAATGTATAAAATAAAACAATCTGCATAGCACTTGGCTAGCTTTATTCAATCAAACAGCGGAAAGTAGCAGAAAATAACGATGAGTCCCATCATAGCCCACTGGCGATGCTGAGTGCAGACTCGCGACCCTAACGGTACCTTACTCTTCGTCTGAATATCCTGCAACATGAGACGTTGCAGCCATATAGGTCAATACTTTGAATGTATTGGCAAGTTACACAAGAGTAATAATATAGCAGACCTACATGTATATGCATAGTACAGCAAAGGAAGGCTTGGGGGTTTATTTTGCAGAAAGCTGATTTTGTCCTCATAACTACCTAATAGTCAAATTTTTATTTAGTTCTTTTATTACTACAATTATATACACAAGGTTTAGTTGGCAAAATCAACTCCAACCTACCCTTTATTAAGTTGCCCAACAAATTTAATAAGTGTCACATCTGTCAAGATCATCCAACAACTGTAATGGCATAGTGGCTCAAAGTTGCCCATAACCGGGGGCACGGCTAATCATGATTAGTTTTAGTACTCTGCAGAGTTTAGTACGCTTTACCCACTAGACCCAATCCGAAGATTGAGATGAAGTCTTTCAGAAGAGGTTCCCTTAACCACCTGACGGCCACATCCCACCTATATATGCTACATCTATCGACACTGTCTGGGCCAGGGTTCCAACAACTAATCAACTAAGCCAGAGCCCATATAGCCAGTGGCCGCACATGGAAGCTACTAGTCACTAAGTCTGTCTGATCTTTTTGAACCTGGGCGGCATTCCACTTAGGGTGCACTCTCATAAGCGCATGGCCTTAGAAAAGGTGCAAGACCCCATGATGCCTTCCCTCAACACCAAGCAATACCACTTCCGCCCAGAGGTGAGTTAAATCCTGAGTTACTACTCAACTTGTTAAATATATAATCCTCACATAAGCTCAGTGAATACTCGAACCAACCCCGTCTACAAAGCATAGCAAAACTACAACTACCACGATCTGCAATGACGGGAGATAGCTCAACAATATAGAAAAAATATAATAATCCTATACATGCATATATTCATAGTGTGATATAACTACATGCATAGAAAACAATAGGTAAAGGATGATCAACATGTAACTTGCCTTGGTTCTGGTTCAGAAAGTCACACTCCTGACAATAGCTTGCGTCGCACTCCGGACAATCTACATGTTTCACACAATTCAACAAAACCAACAGCAAGAAAACCATTTTTAAAACTCAACAACAGAAGCTTAACAGCACCTAAAATGCACGATGGTCACAACGCAAAAAGAATCACTCGATTCCGATAAACGGTTTGAGAGTTATGGCCTCCGGAAGATTTAATACAAATTCAAACGAATTCAAATTTGAACAGTGCAACCATGTACGAAGTTGGTACTGTGATAATGTGCTGATTTTTGTGAGATCATAGGAAAAAGAATTACCTAAATTGGACATACGAATTAGGAGTTATAGCTAATGGAAGTTTTAGTTGCAAGACTGAAAAGGACAAAAACCAAGAGAAAACTCCTGGCTGCTCATGCGTTTACTGTAGCGGTGGCCACATGTCGTCTCGTGATTGGCCTAGGCCGTGCTGTGCGCGTGTGCTCACCAGAGAACAGGGGAACAGCGGCGGCAATTCGGGCGTTGGTGGTGGCGCTCCTCCGGCGACTCTCCGGCGATGGGGAAGTGACGGGAGGATGCGGCGGTGAGTGGCGAAGGCGGTGGTGGTGCTCAACGGCGGCGGGGCGTCGTCGAACGGCGGTGGTGACGAAGTGAACTGCGGCGAGCTCTGGTGAGGTCGGTCGGCTTGTTCCTCTCCCTCTGCTGCGTCTCTGGCCACGAAAATTTGTCAGAAACGTGCTTCGTGGAGCGGCGAATCTGAGGGGACAAGAGATGCGGCGGCACTGGCTCTTACGGCGGTGAAAACCTCCGGCGAACGGCGGCGGACGGCAGAGCTCCGGGACGAGATCCAATCGCCCCAACCAGCGCGTGCGGCAACAAAGAGGATCGGGATAGGAGCTGCGGGGTCTCCCCTAGGGGTTTTGCTCGCGTACGGCAGGTCGGGCGCGCTCGAGGTGGACCAGGGGCGCGGGGCGAACCGGCTCGGCCTCGGCGTGCTTGCGTGCGGTATCCGGCTCGGTGGAGGGGACGAACAGGGCGCGGGACCCGCTGGTCAGCGGCTGGGCGAGCTGGCGGATCGGGTGCGGGTCGGGCACGGCCGGCGCGGGAGACTGGGCCGCGGGCAGTGCGGGGTTAGGTGGGCCGCGGGGTTGGCTGCTGGGCCTCGCAGTGCTCTGCGCTGCGCGCTGTGCTGCGTTTTTTTTTTTTTTTTAAACACAGCAGTAGAAAACTAAATAAATAAAATAAAATACACAATATAGATTCTAAATAAAAATACCTAGACACATAGTAAAAATAGCCCTACAGCTATAAACTACAGGAACACTAGTTCCAATACTAATGCAATTTTGTAAAATAATTTTGATGCAATAAGCCACTCAAACAGCAATAAAACAATCAAATAAAATATTTTGGAGATTAAGAAAAATACCAGCATATCAGATGAACTGGAAATAATATTCTGGACATTATGAACATTTTTAAAACAGGGGAGAAGTCATGTTATCTCCACTCCAATAAATTGCCTTTGTTGCATAATGATTCAAATATTTCAGAAAAAGCAAATAATGCAATAAAAATATGATATGAATATGAATGATCTAATAACATCCTAATTTAGGAAAGTTGGGATGTTACAACCGGGATCCTTGCATCCCGTCCTCTCGCTTCATCCCCGCCGTCGTCCACCTTGCCGGCGCCGCTCCTACGACCGTCTCGTCCACCGCGCCCCGCCGCCACCGTCTACCCTCCTAGATCTGCTTCCACGCCGCCGACAGCCATCGCTACCGCAGCACCGTCAAATTCTCAGCAGATGCGTACACGGCGCCGCACCAGAGGCGGTACTCTTTCGTATCTGCTCAACTTATTTATCGCAGCAAGAAAATAGATCGCCACTGCTTTACTCTGATTTCTTGTCTTGGTTGCAAAGTTGCCTTTGTCCGGTTTGCACCTTCAGATCCGCCATGGCACGCTCAACACTATACTCCCAATGCTTATGGTTTTCCCCTTTTATATTCCACACTACTTAAATCACAGTAGACTAAATTTCAAAATTGGGTCAGTCGATTTTTCAAAGCTCGCCGGAGTTCGCCGGTGCGATCGAAGGGGCTCGGGTGGTTGTGGGGCCTCGCCGAACGAAGAAAACTCGACGCGGGTGGGGGTTGGGGCGGGGGTGGGGGTGGCGGAGGAACACAGGCGGTGGGGGCCGGTGGTCCGGCCGGCGGCCCGTGCGGTGTTCTGTATGGGAAGAATCAGAGACGAGGAAGAAGAAGGGTTACGAGACGTAGGATCTTCATCCAACCGCCTGAAATGGTCGAGAGACAGCTGGGAGTTGCATTCTTAATGCGCTCTGGTTCATCATGTGCGGGCACTGCGCAACCAACATTTTATTATCCAAAATCTGCTTGCTCTTCTTTACCATGTTCCTCTTCCGTTCTTCTTTAATATGTACTCTCTCCGTTCCTAAATACAAGTCTTTGTATAGATTCCACCATGGACTACATATGGAGCAAAATGAGTGAATCTACACTCTAAAATGTATCTGGATACATCTGTATGTGATCCATAGTGGAAATCTCTACCAAGACTTATATTTTGGAACAGAGGGAGTATGATAGTAGTATAGTATGTTCCTTGTACTGAAGATGAGCAGGGACATTTGCAGTGTAGAGGTCTATACGGTTGGTTGTGATGGACACTTTGAGCCTCTTTGATTCGTAGGATCTTGTAAACATAGGAATAGGATTTGTAGTGGCCTGCTCACTTGAATCCTATAAGAATAGCAAGGAAATGCGGGGAGCTGTGTCGCCTTTGAGAGTTACACTGATATTAACAGTACCGCACCTTCACTTGAAGAGAGCTGGTATCCGAAGCCTTTCTAGCCGTACCGGCAATACTAGCACATATATTCCAGCAAGTTCCACTTTGCTGATTTTACTCTAATGCTTAAGGTTTTCCCGTTATATCTACACTATGATTTGTGTAGCTGCTTTGTGTCGCACTAGCAGCAGTCCACTCTTGAAGCTAAACACTGCACTGACTTACAAAATTGGCACCAAGGCATTGAGTGCCATTCTGGATGCAATGAAACTCATACGCTCCCCACCTGTTGATTCTTGTTCAGAATATGATCCTAATGACTATTCTAACCTCGAGGAGTCAAAGGCAGATGGCTTGTCCTGTTCACCCATCAAGGTGTCTGTTCTAATTTGGCAATGTTTTATTGATTGCTGGTATCTTGCATATGTTGTCTTGCATTTCTTCTACTTTGTTGCACCGCCATCTGCTTAGTTTACTCATCATATATGTCGAGATGCCATGCCCATCCATTATCAATACATATTCCATCTGTCATCATACCATGTTTTTTCACTCAAATGTCGTTCTTGTGCATCAGACATCAAAAAGGAAGAGGGTGATTGCCGAACCTGAAGGAGCACCAGCAAATTCCTTAAAAACGTGGTGGTGCCGGAGAAATCAGACAGCACCCCACTTATATTGGTTGTACAACCAGTGACACAAAACGTAGGACCGACTCCAGCAGACTGTACCCATACTTCACTGGCCACACCACTAGCCCCACCACACAGGACCTGCACTCCAGCAAAAGGTATACCGATTTCATTTGCCATAGCACCAGCTGTACCACAGAAAAATCCCACTCCAGCAAAAAGTATAGCAAGTCCACCGGCCGAAGACCTATCCCAACTGCAGAGACGGCCAATTCCTGCAGATTGGAACCCCATTCCATTTATTCCCAGTTTAAAAGACAATGCTTTCAATGTTGTTAGGGACTACGTGCATATATTCCCATCATGGGAAGATTATTGTGAAGACAAACATCATTTTCACATCTTCCTGTCCAACTTACGTGTAAGTGCTATTATTCATGGTTATTATTTTCTTGTTTTCTGCTGATTGAACACATCAATGATTTACATTACATTGTTGTAACTAGGCGAGGGTCAATCTGGATAGTCATGACGAGCAAAGCTTGCTTGTGCTTTTCAAGGAAGCATTGTAGCAGTATCGGTGTTACCTGAGGAAATCACACTTTGATGGCAAGTCTATAAACGAATTTTCGGTGAAGTCTCCTGTGCTAAATTTAGAAGACATTGAATGAAAAAATCTTGTTATGCACTGGTCTCATTCCTAGGATAAGGTACTGTCTATGAAATCACATGACAATTTGAACTTCTACTTTTCCGCATGTGCCTTAGGGATCTTTTTTGCAGGAAATCTGCTCGAAGAAGAATTCCGGTTTGACAAGAACGACAGGATATCGCAAATATGCTGCCCGCTGCTTTGCTCTTGTTAGTACCTGTTGTCCTGTATCACTGTACTTGCATACATACCTGGTTCATTATGTGACAGCAGTATGCATGATAGCTTGCTTATCAATTGTTCGCTCCAAATTATCTGATCTGTATGAATGGTTACATTAGTGTAGAATATATCCAATGCCAATGTTTTTTTAGCTCCGCATTGTTCTTGTAAGTACATGCTGTCCTTTATCAGTGTACTTATAATGACAGGTAGTTGTTCATGTACCATCACTCTGCAGCTTATTTTCATTTGCCCTCCATTTTCTACACATCGGATCTATATTTACTCTTACCATAAGGTTGGTACTGAAGAAGTTTAGCTGTGCATTGCTCTTGGCTGTACCTTTTGCCTGTATCGCTGCACTTACATTTATAGCTACTTGGTTATGTAGCATCACTCTTCATCTTATCTTAAATATTCTCCATTTTTTCGTATATTATCACATCTATATTTACTCTTAACAAAATGTAGAATAAAGGCAATGCTTTTGAAGAAGATTCTGTGGTAAACTTCTTGAATTGCCCCCCCCCATCAGCATGGACAAGGCCTTTATAGAGCCTGTCTTCACCAATAATGTAAGTTTGTCCATCTCAAGCCTTCAAACTTTGTTGTATATATTTGGTTAGGCATGACTGCAACGGCTGTTTATTTTTGGTGTTTGCATCAAATTGCTTGTTTAAAGTTTATTATGTAGTTCATAAACAAAAGTTTGTCCTTTCTCAATTTAAGTTTTTAGTTGTACAACCAAGTTCCTTCTTCATACCATGTAAATTAAACTATACAAAGCAAGTGATCTTCTTTTGCACTGCATGTATGCTTCTGTTCTTCATCTGTAATCCAGTGGTGTGGTGAACCTACCCACTACAGCACAATGTCATATTCTGCAATGTCTTAACTATGAACAATGTCATATCATTCTACTATTATTTAAACCGTCTCTTTATTTGCCAATCTGAAATGGTATAAATTGACAGCACACTAACCATTGATACTTATGAGTTCTTGATCTGTAATCCAGTGGTGTCGTGAAGCTGCCAACTCCTTCACAATGTCATTTCCTGCCATGTCTTGACCTGAACAATACCATATTGTGTTAATGCAATTTTAAACTGTGTCACTTTATTCGTCAGTAAGAAATGTGATGAATTGTCAGCACTGATACTTTTATGTGCAAAACATGTCATCTGTCTGCTTGTTCATCTTTCAGAGTGAGGAAGATATAAGTGTTGAACAAGCGCAGTCTCATCATCTTGCTCAGCTGCTTGCGCTGCAGCTCCCCAGCAGGGCTAACCTTTCTTGAACTCTATTGAAGTGTTGTCGGTTTTGTATATTATTTTGTCGGCGTGTTTATTTGCACTGGTGGCGATCTTTGATGCCCAGTGTATGTAATCTGTTGTCTGCTTGTGCTTTATTATCATAGTGGCGAACTTTGATGCCCAGTGGATGTAATATGCCGTAATTTCTTTATTGTATAGTCTAGGTTTTTTCTTATTCACGATGCTGCAGTTATTTTACTGTATATATATCATGTCTTCGCAGTAAACCGGCCAAACCGTAAAATTACGATACATAATCGGGCCGTCATGGAATCACGATGTAGGTTGGGCCTGAAACGTGCCGAACAGCTCACGGGCCGGCAGCAGCCCGAAATGAACCCCGGCCCATGATTGTGCGAATCAAATCATGGGCATTTAACAGGCCAAAATTGTCTCGGTCCTTATTTGGCCCAGTCAGATATCGGCTGCGAGCAGGCCGGATGCAAAACGGGCCGTAGTTAGGCCCAACTATATGACGGGCTTTTAACAGGCCGAAATTAATATAGGGCCGAAATGTTAAACGGGCCCTTAACAGGCCAAAATTAATAGCAGGCGGAATTACTAAGTGGGCCCAAAAGCATAGTGTCCAGTTGACTGGCCGAATCTGATATGGGCCATAATTGAGCCCAAAGCCTCTTAAAGGGCCGGACCTGATCTGGGCCGTAATTTGGCCCAGAACGTGGTAGGCTTTTAACGGGCCGAATCTCATATGGGCCACTATTAGGCCCGGAGCGTGGCAGGCCATTAATGGACCGGATCAAATATGGGCCGGCATTTGGCCCAAAACATGGCAGCCAGTTAATGGGCCGGCCTACTAGGGTCCTCAAAATCTCGTGGGCCTACAGCTGGGCCGGCCCATTAATGTCGGCGAAATCTCGTGGGCCTTTAGCTGGGCCGACCCATTATGATTTGCAAGAATCTTGTGGGTCTTTACCTGGGCCGGCCCATTATGGCACACAAAAATCTTGTGGGCCTTAACCTGGGCCGGCCCATTATGGCCCGCAAAATCTTGTGGGCCTTTAGCTGGGCCAGCCCATTATGGTCCGCAAAATCTCGTGGGCCTTTAGCTGGGTCAGCCCATTATGGTCCGCAAAATCTTGTGGGCCTTCAGTTGGGCCGGCCCATTTAAACTTGATGGGCCGGTCCACGTGTCAACATATCATAGGCGCGTCTCGCCCATTGGATGAGTGACACCTGTGCCAACGCGGACCTGACACGTGTCTCCTCCAGCCAATGATGATTTTACACGTGGAAAATCCCCATTGGTCGGAGCTGTTAACGGATTATCGGATCCAAAACCCGACCCGATAACTTAACGGCGTTCCGTTACGGTGGATGCCACGTGTCAGTCACCCTTGACGAAAGCACTTCTGTGACGCACGATTTATCGTCATGGAAGTGGACACTTCTGTGATTATAATTTTGGTAATGTCATGGAACACTTCTACGACAGCACAGGTATGACTATCTTGATTCTGTCATAAATTTGTCATGGATGTACATGTATGACAAAAAACGCGACCTAATGTGACAAACATGTATCATCACGGAAGTGTCTTTTTTTTTAGTGGTTTTATGTATAATAATGCTTTTTGGAGTATTTCTAATGTCTTTTCTCTCATAATATGCAAGGTTTACACAAAGAGGGAGAACGCCGGCAGCTGGAATTCTGGACCTGAAAAAGCTACGTCAGAGTTACCTATTCTGCACATCTCCAAATAAGCTGAAACTTCACGAAGATTTTTATGGAATATTTAAGAATTATTGGAGCAAATAACTACCAGAGGGGGCCAACAGGTGGGGACAACCCACCTAGGCACGCCAGGGCCCCCAGGCGCACCCAGATTTTGGGCTTTAATCCCGACCCTTTAGTCCCGGTTCCTGAACCTAGACTAAAGGGCCTCTGGAATCAGGACAAATGGGCCGTTTTCTACTAGTGGGTCCAGTCTCGTGACCATTTGTCAGCCTTTAGTCCTCCTTGAATTTATCCATTTTTTGGTTGCTGCAAGAAAGAAAATTGAATTCACAACAGCTTGCACGAAAGAAAATTGCAACACCACTTCGACGGGCTACGGAAGATGGCACGAGGCCAACTAATGCGTGGAGTGCCACACAATGAGCGCCAATGAGTTGTGAGATGCATGTCTTGCTGGGAAGAAGCATCATGTATCCTTTCCCAAGAAGGCCAGGAACCAAGCGAAGAAGCCCCTCGAACTAGACCACTCGGACCTCTATGGACCAATCACCCCAGCAACGCCAGGTGGGCGTCGCTACACCGTGATGCTCGTCGACAACTACAACAGGTTCATGTGGGCGGTGTTCCTCGCCTCTAAGAACGAGGTGGACGAAGCAATCGTCAAGCACCAAGCCATAGTGGAAGTGGAGTGCTGCCACAAGCTGTGCGTGTTGCTCGCTGGCCGTGGCGGCGAGTTCACGTCGGCCACCTTCTACAAGCATTGTGATGAGAAAGGGGTGCAGCGTCACCTCGCGGCCCCATACTCGCCACAATGGAACGACGTCATCAATCGGAGGAACCAATTAGTGCTTGGAATGGTACGCTGCATGCTCAAGACGAAGCAGGCCCGGGCATGTATTGCGGGAGGCCCGATCAAGGAAAACAATTAGTACAATTGAAAGACAAAAAATGGGCGCAGGACAACCAGTAAAAATTTACATTGATAATCAAACGAGCGTTGTTCTTCCTTCGAATGTATGCCACCTCCCGAAGATTGAAATTGCACAGAACCAGCAATAAAGGAAAGCAACAAATGCAAACACCCTCGCCATATCAAGCTTTCAAGACCATAATAGTCACTCGCCGCCTAAGTCGAGATGTAGAAGTCACTGAATGAACATTGGTTGGAGCATCACCTCACGCAGTAAATGCTTATAATCCATCACCGCTGCAAAAAGAGAGTTAGAGAAACCGGACCATGTCGCAGCACAATATGGAAGAAAATGTCAAAGTTGTTGGACCAATAACCAGCCAATTGCACTCCTTGATAGACACACCAACTACCAAGATCCCAAAAGAGCCTACATAATTGGGGAGACAAACTCTCACAGACCCTTCATCGGTGTTGGGTCGGACGTCGTCAAGATAAGGAAAAGAAAAATGAAATGGACGGGTCCTCACTCCTTTTGCTGCTGACGAGGCCACTTAATGTGGAGAGGAGGAAGACCAAGGCGGCGGTAGGTTTTATCTTCTCCCAATGCCAATGTTTTGATTGATCCTACAAACATTTAAATGAAGTTTATTTAAAAATTTGGTCGAATCCCAAGCCGTATGAACTCGCGACGCCCCTTCGTGGACTCTTTGGTTGGTAGCGACTCTACGTTGTGGTTTGGTTAATGGAATGAGGAGATGTCCAATTCAAAAAAAATCCACCTTTGCTAGTTTCCATCTTCCTTTTTTATGTGGAGTGAGATTAAGATGATGATCGATCATTCGATGTTAATTCAAAGGCTTAGAAAAATGGCCCGAATTTTAAAAAGGGTGCCACGTTAGTGTGACGCTACTCTAGCCTTACGACGCAACTCGTGTGGCTCTTCATCTTCCTCCCGGCTCCTTGACGTTCACCCCCCCCCCCCCCCCCCCCCACAACACACACACATCTAACCCATCACCTCCTCGGTTCCCCCCAAAGTCGTGCCCCCTATAAGACCTTGTAATGTTGTCAAGACACTTAATCATCTAGCACATGTGTGATCTCGGCGTCGTAGCTAGTCGCTGCTATCGACCTAGCCCTCATCGCCTCGTTGGTCATCCTCTTCCTTCGACGCCCCCTCATCTCCTCCTAGCATGCACCGGATGTCGCGCTAAGCGAAGACGACGACACACGTCCTTTACGAAAAATCAGATTGTCTGGTTATATAGATGATATATTTTTGATGTGTGATTAATAAACCTAGGCATGATGATCTTTCTTTTTAAAATCAGATATTTTTTAGGGGTAATGATAATTAGATTTTTTTAGACAAGGTAATGATAATTGTTTTTGAGCGAAAGGTAATGATAATTAGATGCCAGCACACATCAACGCTGGGCTGGGCTTGATGCAGTACTTGCCTTTTTTTAAGTTCTATATGGAGTACTTGCTCAGAGTAGTCAGTACTGCCGGTTTGCAATGCATCAGTCCCCACCTGTTACCATAATTCTAGGGTTTCCGCGTCACTGCCGTCGGAGCAAGGTGAGATCCGGGCGTCGATGGAGGCGAGCTCAGTGCCTCGCCAGAGTTCCACCCAGGAGCCGGATGGCCCATGCGACGGAGCGGACCGCATCAGCGCCCTCCCCGACGACCTGCTCCTCGACGTCCTCGCCCGCCTCCCCTGCGCCGGCGCCGCCGCCCGGACCGGCGTCCTCTCCCGCCGGTGGAGCGGCCTCTGGGCCCGCCTCCGCCAGATCGTCTTCCGCGACGTGCCCTTTCCCTCGCTGGAGGCGGCGCTCGTCCGCATCCCTACTCCCCCGCCAGCGGTTTCCCTCATCGAGATCCGCGTTCCCCCGAAGCAGCGGCGCAGGGGAGAATCCGCGTTCCCCAAACCCAACCAGAACCAGGACAGGGCGGGCAGCGCCGTCGTCAAGTCGCTGCTCCGCGCCGTCGCGCGGCTCGCGCCGGAGAAGCTCGTCTTCCGCCTTCCCTCCTACTTAATCGGCCGTCACCGCCTCCCCATCGACCTGCCTCGCTTTGACGGCGCCACCTCCATCGCGCTGGACTTTCCCTCCCCCTTCTCCCTACGCGTGCCGGCCGGTGCCAATTTCCCCGCACTGGAGGCGCTGTCCCTGACGTACTGCATTACCGACCTAGACGCCTGGCTCTCCTGCTGCCCGCGCTTGCGCAAGCTCCGCCTCTGCAGGGCTTTGTTTCCTAACCATAAGTGCGACATTAGGGTCAACTCCCCGTCGCTGCAGGAGCTTGTTGTGTACCGCGAGCTCAGCTTGACACAGCATGTCGACGTCGTTGCGCCAGCGCTCAAGGAATTGACCCTGTCATTTAGCACAAAGAAGCTGATCAGCATCTCTGTCTTGGCTCCATTGGTGGAAAAGGTTTCGTGGCACTGCTGCTACTCGGGGTCGTATATTGTGTTTGGTCTTTGGGGCATCAACAAGCTGCAGCTACAGACGGCAGAGAGACAAGGACAGCTATCCTCGCTGCAAATTCATGCCTACGCGGTGCGTCCCCGCTACTGCTCAATCTGCTGCAAGCTCTGAGTAAATTGATTTTGTTGATGATATATACCGTTGCAAATTGTTTTCTCAGGACACGTCTTTTTTGCACGCCGAGGCGGGCAACTTCGCGCAGGAGATAGAGAAGCATATGGTTGCGGCCTTCTCTGTTTTAGAGCTGCATCTCACAGCAAAGGGGCATGCTTTTGCAGGGTTTGTGTTTCATCTCCTTGGGATGGATCGGGTTGGTTGTGGTACACAGAGTCTTAAGGTCATCCTACGGAAATCAGCGGTATTTCTCTCCTCTGATTATATACCCGAACTGATTATATACCCCAATAATGCATTGTGTGGTTATTCAATATTTTTGGTTTTAGATGAAAGGAGGATGCTCACCACTTTGTCCTTGTGAGTTTCCGAACTGGAAACCCCAAATTATCTGCTTGGCTGCTCTCGAAGAAGTGGAGTTCAATGGCTTCGAAGGAGAGGATCATGAGTTTGATTTACTGAAACTGATACTCGGATGTGCACCGATGCTAAAAAGAATGATTGTGAAGCTGTCACAGGAGACCTCGGCAAGTAATGATGGATGCACAAAGATATACAACATCTTCGAGGCATGTTCTTCCGTGGAATGTGATGTTTATGGCAACTCTGGTAAGTATATGTTTGGCATGCATTATTAGCATCCTCCTAGATAAAACAGAGATATAACTGTTAATCATTGTGTAAGATTCGTCGAAAATGTGGCGTTGACATGCCACTTTTAGAGTTTTGTTGTGCATGTCCGATTTATTAGCTAATTAAACTTTAATATTTTTGTAGAAACTGAATGGTGGTTTGGCTGATAAGGACAATTCAATATTTTTACACAGGCTTCCTTACCTAAATTGCTCTTTTGCATTTCACAATCTTCTCCATTGACCTTGCCCTACTGTTTTGTGTTTCTATTAGATTTTCTTGGTTAGCTGAAGTTGTCCCGTCTGAATTCATTGGCCTTGGGGTTTGGTACAAAGTCTCTTCAGCAAGTACTTTGCTATTTATTTCTGCTGTGTCAGCATTTATTCCGTATTTTTTGCCAATAACAACATTATATGTTTTGCAACCGCAAAATATGTATATATATAATTTTGCATTGGTGACATCAGAATGCGCACCTGAAGTTAGTTGTCTCATCTGAATTTTGCATTGACCTTTTGGTTTCTTTCTGCTCTCAACATATTGTGTTATATTGCATCTATACCAAAATATAAGACGCTTTTGCAGTTCAAAAAATGTCTTATATTTTGCTACAGAGGAGTATTTGACTACATTCCTATACATATAACTCCTCCGCAGCTTGTTGCGGTACTGATCGGAACTTGTTTCAATTTGTCTCCTCCGCAGGGTTAATGCTTGGTTGCTTCAATTGATCATCTTGCATGCTCTTTTGCCAAGATTGTCCCTCGACATGATTCTCATCCTTAGGTCTGTGGATTCGTGGTGTGCATTGGCAGGATCATCCTTAGTTCAGGGGATTCGTGGTGCGCATTGACAAAGTCTCAGGACTTTGCTTGGTTGCTTCAACTGATCATCTCGTGTTCATTTGCCCGTGTATTGTACTAGCTATATACAAGGAGCTCAGTTATATCTTGTGTGGTTTCTATGATGTTTGACTATTGAATTAATGCACTCTACTCATTTCGTGAGTCAATTGCCTGAAGCTGATTTAAGCCTATGGTTTCAATTCCTATTTTGGGTTCTTTCATTGTGACGATGCACTGCTAGTTTTCAGCGGGAGTAAAATGTTCCCCTTACTGCTCTTTATGCTTTACAGCTCTATAACTGTAAGATAGCTCAGTATCTTAAACTGAGAATTATCATCTGTTTCCTCTCTTTTCTAACTACTGCAACTATATGATGTATTGAAGATGCATCTTGTGTCACTTTGTTTTAGTAGAATCTGCGTCATTTTGTGTAGATGCAACAGGAGCATTGCGGCGATGCCCCAAGTTCGAGATATGCAAGGTGGAAGTGAGAATTATCCGGACTCGAACTTTTGGAAGCTTTGATTTCTGATACAACGCTGATGGCAAGGGCGTGGCTTGGGTGAGGAACTACAGCGTGATGAGTTTGTCAAAGCGGTTGTAACACTGGGCAATTGAGCGATTCATGAAGACAGTGACAGAATCTGAATTTTGGTTGTAACGCTGTCGAACTGAATTTCATCAATACAACGAGGACCCGTATTCCTCTATTAGGCGTTTTAAAAATATGGGGCTGATAGGCGCCGGCACACCGACCCATATTTGGGCCTGTCGGCTGCCAAGCGCCGGATTTGCATGCATCAACGGGCGAGATTGCCGTGACCCAGGTCGTCTTCCTCCTTCTGGATGCGCACGAGAACAAAAAGAGGATGGGATCCGCAGGTCAGCCTCGTGCTCGCCCTTGGCCACCCCGTCGCGGCTCGCCGGAGCCCTCACCATTGCAACTCACAGGGGTCGCTCGCCAGATGCAGCTCCGCCGGGACGGTCGAAAGAAAGCTGTCCCTAGCGCCGCATACCTTTGCATCTCGACGTGTCTCTTGCCCCTGGTTGCAGCACCACCGGGTGAGGGTTCCAACATCGCCATCATAGCTCGCTACATGTCTGTCGCAGCATCGCCGTGCAGCTCCGTCTTCGCCGCTCGCCATTGTTAGCTAGCCGTTATCTGTTTGAAGTTTTTTTAGAAGCGGGTTGTAGCTTTTCTCCACGCCGGTTGCAGCTTTTTGTGGTTGCGCAGTTGCCAATCTCCAGCTACATCGTATCCATTTGAAACTTTTATTTGAGCCGGTTGTACCTTTCTCACTGCCTGTTGCAGCTTTTTGCGGCTGCGTAGTGGCCGACCTCCAACTACCCTGTATCCAGCTGAAGCTTTTTCCAAAACTAGTTCTAGCTTTTTAGGTTGCCAGACATAGCATTTTTCAGTACTGGTTGCAGCTCTTACGCAAGTTCATCGAAGCCCTTCCTTTCTCTGTTTCAAGAAAAAAATGCCACCAGTCGTAGCATTTGGTGTTGATGATTGTAGCTCCGATGTGCACCGGTTATAACACCTGCTTTCTCTTGTCCCTGCAAAAATAAAATGGCACGTGTAACAATTTACGCCACTAGTTGCAGCTTCGTCGAGTGCAGTTAACAGCTTCACCGTACCCGGTTGAAGCATTCCATGTAGCACGTCGGCGCCTGCAGATTCGCCGGGATATGGCGCCCCTGGCAGCAGCGGCCATTGGTGGCAGGACCGCAGCATCGCGTGCACTCCCCAACAACAGTCGTCGCAGCAACCGGCATGCAAGGCACCGCCATGGCCATTCCACAACTACTAGGATCACCGGCGCAGTCCGAGCAGATGTGCGACGCGGCGGTGGCAGCCGCTCACGGCCGTGTCGGCCGAGGCCTTTGAGGAGCTGGCGCGCGGGATGGAAGCCGACGGCGGCGAGCTCCACCTCGCGCCCTTCGGAGACACCTGTGTGAGATTGGGGGAAAGAGATAATGGTCGAGCAGGAACAAGTACACCCATGAGGAGGTTAAGTACCAGCCTGGTCGGTCGGTGGTTCTAGTGCAAGAACTCGTTCATGCTTTGTATATTCCGGCCACTCCGTCTGAAGTTCAGCAGAGGAACAATGTGGACTGGATACCACCAGAGCCCGGCTGTGTAAAGATTAACACAGATGCTGCGATTGATGTGAATGGGGGAACTTCAGCCATTGGACTTGTGGCAAGAGATCAGGGCGGACTCGTGCTCGCCAGAAGTCGTAAGGTAAGGGGGGTGACTGACCTGTATGTTGCTGAACTCCTAGGGGTGCGAGAAGCTGTGCGTCTAGCTATGGAGAAGGGCTGGACGCGGGTTGCCGTCGAAACGGATTGCCAAACTGTCACGGAGGAATGGATGGCGACGAAGTGCCGGTCGATGGGGAGCCCAGTAATCAGCGAAATCAAATCATATCTCCAAAACTTTCAGGGGCTATGCATCAGCTACGTGAGAAGAGAGGCCAACAAGGCTGCTCATTGGTTTGCTCAGGAGGGCCTCAAGAGTGCCTCGGATGTTATTCTTTTTGATGTATTCCCTGATTCTCTGATTGCCTTAGTGCAATCTGATGTAAACCGTCACATAATTAAATAAAATGCCTAGAGGATGGTTATAAAAAAAAGATAATGTATGTGGGAACCCCATGCCCCATGTGTCGCTGAGTCGCTGCAGCGTGCGGGCGTGGACGCGTCTGGCACAAAGTTCGGCCGGCACGCCCCACACAAATGATTCCCTTTAAAAATTGCGTACCTCTCTTTGTGAAGGGCGACATGTATGGCTTTTGGTTTCTCTAGATCAGTTGTGTATCCTCTGTTAGGCATTAAAGCTCTAAGGATTATTCTAAAAACAAACTGCAGTAGTGATGCCTCAGCACATGATTTTTTTTAAATGGCAGGATTCCTGCGTTCACTAAGAAAAAAAAGTTGCTCAGATGATTAGGGAAAACCGAGTGAAAACTAGATTGCTCGGTTAATTATGAAGAACCGGGTAAAAACCATCACAACCATTGAGTAGTACACAAAAATTACCCCACACATACCGCCATAAAGAGGGCCTCGTCATGACAGCACACCTGTGTCATCATCATCACTCCTCTAGAGGCATATGGTAATTCATTAGCATTAGCTTAGGCAAGACGACCTCTCTACTGACTGGTAGGATGTTTTGTCTTTTCAGAGATTTTTCCAATGGTTTTTTTTTCTTATAGCTCATGATGGATTTGTAATATTTGGCTCTCTATTATAAAATTAACAACTTAAAATTTATAATTCTCATAAGGTTTTTCTAGGAAAGTATTTGGATATATTAAAGGATGCTGGAGTATTTGTCTCCTGAGGGCATTCACGCCCTCCGCGCTATCCGATCCGTGCGCGCTTTGTGCCGCTGCCTGTTTGGCACCATCCCCGCCTGTTCGATCGGCCCCAGGCGTTACTCATCAAGCCAGTGGCCTCATGGGGTCCATGATGCATGGCCCAAGGGGTGCTCATTTGGAGGCCTTTGCCCTCTACTTGTGTGCGGACTGTTTGTTCCGCATTTGTTGGGTACGCCCCGTACAGGCGGTCACGGGATGTGTGTTGGGCCCTTGTGTTGGCATCGTTCATTTGCTGTTCAGTTGTTTGCTTCGCGTGTGTAGACAGATGATTTGCAATACGATAATTGATTGGGGTGCTGGTGCACGCATATATAATACAAGGAAAGACCTCTACCTCAACTATACAAGACGAGGAGGTGGGCCACAACTCCAATATACGTGCAGTACAAATACATACTCAACACCACCCCCCCCCCCCCCCCCCCCGCGCGGTCGAAGCGTCGCCGGAGACACAGAGACTAGACCGAAACTCCTCGAAGACGGGAGTAGGCAATCGTCCCTTAGTCATCACATCACCAAACTGTTGCGTCGTCGGCACATGGAGAACCCGAACATGGCCAAGGGCAACCTGCTCGCGCACGAAGTGAATATCGAGTTCAATATGCTTCGTCCGTCGGTGGTGCACCGGGTTGGCGGAGAGGTAGACCGCGCTGAGGTTATCGCAGTAGACAAGAGTGGTCTTGTGAACATCACAAAGCAACTCCTGGAGCAGCTGACGTATCCAAGAGCACTCAGCCACGGCATTAGCCACGGCGTGATACTCTGCCTCGACGCTGGAGCGGGAGACCGTGGGCTGCCGCTTCGATGACCAAGAGATCAACGAGGGGCCAAGGTAGACGCAGTAGCCTGACGTAGAGCGTCACGTGTCGGGGCAGCCAGCCCAGTCGGCATCCGAGTAGGCCACGAGGTTGGTGGAGGCGGAGGCCGTCAGGGTGAGTCCCAAAGACATGGTGTCGCGTATGTAACGGAGAATACGCTTCACCAGAGTCCAGTGAGAGTCACACGGGGCGTGCATATGAAGGCACACCTGCTGGACAGCGTACTGCGGGTCGGGGCGAGTCAGCGTCAGGTACTGTAAAGCACCGACAATAGAGCGATAAAATGCTCCATCGGACGCAAGAGACCCGTCGAGAGCAGAGACCTTCGCCTTCGTGTCGACGGGGGTGGGTGCCGGCTTGCAGTTAAGCATACCGGCACGCTCCAGGAGCTCGTGGGCATACTTCTGCTGATGCAGAAAGAAGCCATAAGTCCGTCGGACTACCTCGATGCCGAGGAAGTAGTGCAGGGGCCCCAAGTCCTTGAGGGCGAACTCATCACGAAGACGAGCAGTCAGCCGCTGAAAGAGGTCAGGGGCAGACGCCGTGAGGATGATGTCGTCGACGTAGAGCAGCAAATATGCAGTGTCAACTTCCTGATGATACACGAAGAGTGAAGCATCGGAGCGAGTGGACCAAAATCCGAGAGACTGTGGGAAGGCTGCGATACGCTGGTACCAAGCCCGAGGCGCCTGCTTCAACCCGTAAAGAGAACGGGAGAGCAAGCACACGAAGTCAGGGTGCTCGGCGTCGACGAAACCAGTGGGCTGCTCACAGAACACCTGCTCAGCGAGATGGCCATGCAAGAAGGCGTTGGAGACATCCAACTGGTGCACAGGCCAGGCGCGCGAGACCGCCAGCTGAAGAACGACGCGAATCGTGCCCGGTTTGACAACCGGGGCGAAGGTGTCGGTGAAGTCCACGCTCGCGCGCTGCCGAAAACCACGAACCACGCACCAAGCCTTGTAGCGCTCGAGAGAACCGTCCGGGCGAGTCTTGTGGCGAAACACCCACTTGGAAGAGATGATGTTGGCACGAGGGGGTCGCGGAACAAGCTGCCACGTGCGGTTGCGCTGTAAGGCATCGAAGTCCTCCTGCATCGCAGCTAGCCAGTGGGGATCCCGAAGGGCAGCACGAGCGAAGGTGGGGGCGGGTGATGGCGTCGACGTCGAGGCGGCGCACAGATACTCGTCGGCGGAGTAGCGCGTGCTGGGCCGAAGCACTCCTGCTCGGGCACGGGTAGTCACGCCAAGTGACGGGGCAGCAGGGCCGGCGGGTACCGCGGCGGCAGGGGCCGGGGCGGGGCGGGCATCCGGGGCGGGTGTCGCAGCTGCAGGGGCCGGGGCGGCGGGGGCACCCAGTGCAGCGGCAGGGGTCGCGACAGCGGGGGCACCCGGTGCGGCGGCCGGGGCCGCGGGCAGCGGCGGCGGCGGAAGAGGTGACGGGCGAGGTTGACGTCGAGCCCGTCGCAGGGGTGGCAGGCGGGGTGCCGGGCTCAACCTCGTATGAGGGAGACGGGGACCCGGGGGCCCGCTCGGACTCGACCTCAGGGAAGGGAGTCACGAAGCCTGGTGGTGGCGGCAGAAGGCGCCGTGCCGGGGGGCCGCCGGGGGCGGCCGCCGCGCATCGCTCCATGAAAGGGACGCGGGGCCGGCGCCGAAGGGGCTGAAGCCGGAGGAACCTGAAAAAAAGGGAACACCGTCTCGACAAAGTACACATGCCTCGAGGTGTACACATGATGAGTGACAGCACTGGTAACCTTTGGTGTTAGGACGGTAGCCAAGGAAGACGCAGGGGACGGATCGTGGTGCGGGCTTGTGTGGCGTGGTGGACGCGGTGCTAGGATAACAGAGACACCCGAAGATGCGGAGACCATCATAGGACGGTGGTGTGCTGAAGAGAAGGTGGTGAGGGGCGTAGTTCCACCAAGGGCGACACGGTGAATGTTAACTAAAAGAGTGGCGGTAGCGAGGGCATCGGGCCAAAACCGAGCGGGCACGTTAGAGTGAAAGAGTAACGTGTGAACGCAGTCATTAAGAGTGCGGAGAATGCGCTCGGCGCGGCCGTTCTGTTGGGAAGTGTAGGGGCAAGTCAGACGGAAGGTGGTGCCGTGAGAGGCGAGAAGTGTGCGAAGAGCGACGTTGTCTAACTCTTTTCCGTTATCAGGGGCGACCGAACTGGGTGGTGACATAGGACTAAAAGGCGGCGAGTGTGGCTAAAGCATCGGATTTACGACGAAGGGGAAAAGTCCACACATAGTGTGAGTAATCATCTAAAATCACCAAGTAGTAAAGATAACCTGTGTTACTCGCAATGGGAGATGTCCGAACATCACTATGAAGTAATTGAAACGGAAAAGTGGAAACCGAAGAAGACGCACTAAAGGGAACACGAACGTGCTTGCCTAAGCGACAAGCCTCACAAGAGTGCTCGTCGAGCTTATCACATGAGAAAGAGAAACTCCTAAGAATTTGACGTAAGACGGTGTGGTTGGGGTGACCCAAGCGAGCGTGCCAAAGGTCAACGCCGGCGGCAAGGGCGACGGGTGTGGAGGTGGAGGCGCCGGCGTGCACGGGGTAGAGCTCATCGGGGCTGTCACATCGGTGAAGGACCATCCGGGTACGGGCGTCTTTCACAGAAAAGCCAACACCATCAAATTCAACAGTAAGTGGGTTCTCACGAGTAAGACGACGAACGGAAACTAGGTTCGTGACTAAATCGGGTGAAACAAGAATATTGGACATAGTGATGGGTGTGGAAGTGGAGGGAAAGCTAGTGCTACCGATATGAGTAATAGGTAAGGAGGAGCCGTTGCCGACAGTGATACGAGTGGGTGTGTGAAGGGAGTGGAGGAGGTTAGGTTACCAGGATGAGCTGCCATGTGCGTAGTAGCACCTGGGTCCATGTACCAGTCGCCTCCACCAACAGAGCTACTCAGCGACGGCGCGGAGTGCTGGGCAGCGAGGAGGGTGGGGTCCCATGGCACAGGTACCGGCGGCGGCGGAAGGCCCCCGTAGGGCGGCGCCGGGACGGGCGGGCCATAACCATCGAGGGGCGGCGGCGCAAGGAGGGCGCCGTAGCCGGCGCCAGTCAGCTGGAAGGGCGCGCTGATGAACGACTGGTGGCCAGGGGGGAGAGCCTGCTGATAGTGCGGTGCCCCCCCCGGCGTCCTGGGCCCGCTGCTGCTGCAGGCGGCGGCGACCGCCGCCACGCCGGTTGCGTCGGCCCCCTCCCGCTTGCGGGTGCTGCGGGGGAGGTGCTGGTGGCGACAACGGGTAACACCCGGCGGGTGCGGGAGGACGCGACTGGATCGGCGCGGCCGGTAGAGCGGTTCCACCGCAGATGGTGAAGTAGCCCGGAGAGTCCATGGAAGGCGTCAGAAGCGGCGGGAAGAGGAAGGAGGCGGCGGCCGCGGCGCGCGCGGGGAGGCGCGGCGCGGCGGTGGCGCGCGCGAGAAGGCGCTGCGCGACGGCGGCGCGCGATGGAAAACGGCAGACCGGGGCAGCTAGCTAGCGATCGATCAACACGGCTGGCAGAAGCAGCGGCGCGCGCGTGACTCGGCAGAAGCGGTGGCGCGCGATGGGAAAGCGCGAGGCAGCTAGCTAGGCGTGGGGCATGGCCGGCTGGCTAGACGACCGGACGTGCAATCTTAGTCCGCATGGGATACAACATAGAGGACCAGCTAGCGAGGAATTGCACGACTGACCAACATGCATGCAGTATCCATGGAACGCGGCCACGCAGGATGCATCGATAGGCCAGCGGGAGTTTCGGATCAGCACCAAGCCTGTGGGACGCGTGAGTGGCGACGCGCACAAGCCAGCAGCCCAGCACAGGACCGCATGAGCAGATAGCCGGACCAGCACACCGGTCGTGTCGGCGAAGCCGAGGCGTGCGGGAGGCGGAAGCGAGGGGAGGTGGGGCGCGGCGGCGGCGGTGGCAGCGCGGAGAGGCGCGGCGGCGGCGGCTACCCTAGGGTTAGACCGAAAAGGATGATACCATGTAGACAGATGATTTGCAATACGATAATTGATTGGGATGCTGGTGCACGCATATATAATACAAGGGAAGGCCTCTACCTCAACTATACAAGACAAGGAGGTGGGCCACAGCTCCAATATACGTGCAGTACAAAATACATACTCAACAGCGTGCACATGGGCATACCATGTTTATTTGATCGGCCTACCTCGTGTCCAGGTGTTCGGGTTCCCTTCCCGAGTGCTACTGTGAATCGCCGATTGGGGGGGAGGTTTAAGATGGTTGTTGGGAGGTGTATTCTCGGGGTTCACGTTATATACGGGTGGCCTCATCCCGGTTTGCCTCAGAGCATGGTTAATAGTATAGCCAGCTGATGGCTATAAGCCAGTGCCATGTCATCTACAGCCCATCTTATAGCCAACATGTACAATAGTAGATCAAAAGAGTATTATTTTTTATTATGTGGCACACTTTTCATTCTCACAAAGTGTCTAGAAGCACGTGATAGAGCTGGCTCTTCACGAAGAACCCGCTTACCTTCTCTCTCCTTTTTTCTTTCCTCCAACTAAGCAGAAATATACTAGTTTATTCCTTATAGCCCGCTGACTCAGCTCTATTATGCTTGCTCTCAAGTCGCTAATCGCTACTGGTGGGTACCCGGTGTGTGTTGTGCTGCTTTGTCATTGGTAGGCAATGTTGGACCCGGTGTCGTCCCGTGCGGTCTTGGTTGGCGTGTGGGAGGATCGTTGTTGATCCGAGAGGTAAGAGGGTTGTTTGGAGGCGGATGCTCGGGGTTCTCCTTGTATACGATTGGCCGCGTCCCGGATTATCCTGAGTTACAAATCGCCAACGGTGGGTACTTGGGTGTCATTGGTCGGCAATATTCGACCTGGTGCGTCTCGTGCAATGTCTTTTACGGGTAAAAGACTTCATTTCTCATAGTATGGTCATATTATTTACAAGAAGAACAGAAATAAAATTTGGGGTAGAATTCTCCCACAATCCAGATGATCACTATCGAATAAATAACTAGCTAAACTATCAGCAATTTGATTTGCTTCTAGGAAAAATGTTTATAGCAATTTTTTGTGAAATCCATAGCCATCTGCTTACGCTCTAGAACCACAGCCACATCAGCTCCAAGATAGTCATCCATTGATTGCATCGCTTCCACCGCGAGCATGCAATCAGACTCGGTTTCAACACTATTGCGACCAATGTTTGCTGCGAGATATAATCCTTTCCTGATGGCCTGAAGCTCTGCTGATTCAGCATCGCAAATGTGTGGTAGAAACCAGTTTGACGCCGCAACAAAGTCAACATGCATGGTCATCACGGACAACAGTGCCACATGCGTCTGATAGAGTATCTTAAGTTGCATCGACATTTATCTTGACCAAACCGTGACTAGGTTTTGCCCACATATGATCACGCTTCTGAACCGGTAGCTAAGAAGTCGTTTACTTTATGAAATTTGTACCTAGAACTCGAATAGATACTGCCGTTTTCTTCACTGTTTGGACTGAAACTCCTTAACCATCTGCCGGCGTTGCCACCAGATGTACCACACCGCTATAAGGCGCCCTGTGTAGTGTTGGTTGGGCGTGAGAGGATTGTTGTGCAGGATGGTGTTCGGTGTGTCGGTGGTTATATGGGCCCCATCTGCTTGTTCATTTTACATTGGTGATTTTGTTCTAGTCCTGCGTGTCGGTGATTTTTTTCGTTCCTAATCCGTTAATTTTGTCTGAGATACGTCTTCGATGCGCGGGGTGGTTCGGTGCGAGGTTCACAAGTTGCTGCAGTGTGGGGTTGCTTCTAGAAGATGGGGATGTTGTTCCTATTCTCTCTCGTCGTCCCCCCTATTCTCTCTCGTCGCCCCCCTCCCCCCAAACCACCACACGCACGCGCGCGCGCACACACACACTGCGCTCTCTTCGCGTTACAGGCAGGGTTCTTTGAGCTTTCTCGGTGTTACTACTGCTGGTTCTCCCTCTGCTTTTGTTCATCAGCTGTGGTCAGCATGCCATTAGCTCTTCGTACCAACAGAGGTTTGGATTTGTTTTGGTTCTTGCCTATGGTATGTCTTTTCTTGTCGCTCACCGTCCTTTTGCTTTGTCGTAATCGCAGATCTTCGTAGATTTTGCATTGATTTTTGTCTATGCCTGTTTCTATGTGTGATCCTGCTGATCGTGCGAAGTCATTTCTTAACTTTGATGCCAATGCTATTTTGCCCCTCTTTCTGGAGTTTGTTGCATTTGATTTTCTTTTGTGCCTCTTCTCCTCGCTTGTCGTCCCTTTTCTTTCGTCGTCTCGGTTGCAGCTATTTGAAGCAGCTTCTTGTTCTTTATTTGTGTATTTTCTTATCCCAAAGTACTGTTGTTAGAATTATCAATGGTAATGTGATTGCTTTTGCAGCGGTGTTTGTACAAAAATGATGAACTCTGTGTCGGGGCTCAGGAACGACATCTATGGAATCACAGGGAATCCCTACTACGGTTGGCGGGGCGCGGGGCTGTGCAAAGAGCGGGTCTAGAAGATCAACGCGGGAATTTTACCCAGGTTCGGGTCGCGAACGACGCGTAATACCCTAGTCCTGCTTTGTGTGTATTTGGTGTTCTTGAGTTCTTGAACTAGCTGCAGTGCATGCCCAGACAAAAAAGTCCGAATCCTTCCTCCGTACGCCTCGGGCCTCCTTTTCTACGTCAAAGGGGTCGCCACAGTGGCAGACAGGAGGTGGAAAGTATCTACAGTGTACAAGTTTATCTCCTGACATCATAGGACAAACGCATTTAATGCGCCGCCTACGTGTCCTCTTGCTTTATCGGGGACGGCAGCAAGGCTTGTTCGTCCGTCGCGCCTCGCCTTGCTCGACGCGCGTCCAAGCTGACGAGGCACATGCAGGCCACGCTGGCTGGCTGGCTGTTGTGCTGGTGCGGTGACAGAGTCTTCACGAAGATTTGCATGCCACCACGCAGGCGCCCCTGAGCCTTGGTCTT
Source organism: Triticum aestivum (assembly GCF_018294505.1). NCBI lineage: Eukaryota > Viridiplantae > Streptophyta > Magnoliopsida > Poales > Poaceae > Triticum > Triticum aestivum. The sequence goes on from NC_057814.1 coordinate 614,858,013, forward strand.
GATGTTTGTCGATGGAGTCAGGACTCTCAGGCTCAAGGGTGGCGGCCTTGCTGGTGTCGGGCAAGTCGCCCCGGCAAGGCTCTTGACGGGGCTGCGTAGGCCGCCCCGGCAAGGGTCTTGCCGGGGGAATCCACCTTGCCCCTTTGCTCTTCATGCTTCTGGCTTGAGTGCTGCCTTGGCAGTTTTATTCTTTTCCTTCCTCTGCCCTGCCAAGCCCAGCCACAGGCGTGGCTACGACTGCCCGTGCACAAATAAAGGGGTACAGAAAAGGCTCCTATTTTTGTACACCGACAGGAGGCCCCGAGCCTGGGCCACACACAAGCGCAAGGCGTTGTTGGGCCAGGCCCAGAACGGTGCGCGGGCATGCGTGGAAGAGTTTTAACTGTGGTAACTCTCTTGCTAGTTGTGCTTCCCCACGACCCGCATTGAATGCGTGACGTGGGGGTCGTGTGTGGGGCGGTTGCAGCACGCTTGCGTCACATCGTGGTAAATAGTAAAGAGGCGGCCCGTGTCTTCCCTATAAAAGGGAAAACCACAGGGGCGCTGTTCATTTACCCTCTGTGCCTTTTCCAATCTCGGAACCATTGTTCCCCTCTTCTTCCTCAAGCGTGCATCGAAGCTTTCGCCTCTGCTCGCCGCCGCCGCGCCCCCATTGCCCTCGATCCCTCATCCCCTCTCAGCCACCATGGCACCCAAGACAAGCAAGGGCAAGGGAGCGGCCAAGGACGCCGGGGAGAAGGAGGCGCCGGAGAGTAAGTTGGCGGAACTGCGGACGCAGTACACCGTCTTCACTTCGATGGTCGACGCGCTCACCCTCAAGGAGAAGTTCAGGCCCCTGTGAGGAAGGGAGACGTCGGAGCATCCCGCCACGCGCGTCATCCCCGCCTCCTGCGCCAAGGCCGGTCCAAATCGGTATCCTTTCTTCGTCGACTACTTCTCCTGCGGGCTCTGCCCCCCTTTCTCAGATTTCTTCAACGACATCATGCACACCTATGGCTTCCACCTCCTGGACCTTACGCCGAACGCCGTGGCGTGCATGGCCTTCTTCGCCCATCTTTGCGAGGGCTTCACCGGAGTGCTCCCCAACACGACGCTCTTCCACCATTACTTCACCCCTCGAATCCAGCTAGGGGGTGCCATTTATGGCTGCATCACCTGGATCCCGAGGACCCAGAGCAGGGGCACGTACCCGGAGGGCGCTCAGAAGGAGAGGTGGGAAGAGTGGCGGAGCCGGTGGTGCTGGATCGAGGAGGCAGATCCGCAGGAGTTTTACCGGGTCCGTCGGAGGCCATCAGTCCGCCGCAAGGACTGGGGCGCCCTCGATGCCGACGACAAGAAGTTCACGGTTGCCACCACCAGGATCCATCGCCTCACCTCGGCCGGGCTCACCCTCGAGATGATCGGGGCCGACTTCATCCGCCACCGGATCGCTCCGCTGCACAATAATGGGAGGCCAACATGGGATAGGAACGTGGCCGATATCATGAGGCTCCGCCCCGGCTTGAACCACAACTTCACGGTGCTGCAGCATGCCCATCTCTGCCATAGGCTTTTTCAGCCCAGGGTTGATGAGGTCGGCAGCGTCGAGAGGACCGGCAAGGCCGTCCCGGCCGGCAAGTCTCTGTATGGGCTGCCAGCGGGGGTGGTCCCGTTGAGCAACAACTCTTGCCAGACTGCCATCATCGCCATGATGCCGGAATTCAACGCACATGGCCTCGATCCAACCTGGGGCGAGCCAGAAGCAGAGCGGGTGTAGGCATTCTTCGACAACTTGTCGGAGAGGTATGTCCGTGACGAGCCACTGCTCATCCGCGACACCACCAAGGAGGGGCTGGCGTACATTACCGCCAGGGCGGAGGAGGCGGCACTTGCCTAGGAGGCCGGCGACCTCGGCACCATGGAGGACGAGGCTGAAGAAGAGAAAGAGTTTGCCGAGTGGACGGGGTCTGCCGGGGGAGCCAGTGGTGCTCGCGCCAAGGTTCCCCTTGCTGAGGAAGCGGTCGAGGAGTCGGCCGAAGAGGAGGCCGAGGAAGATGACTCCTCGACCCCGGGGAGGGAACGCGTCCTGCGGCGGGCGAGTTTCGGCGAGCCGGTCCGGCCCGGCAGGACCACGCGGCGGCGGCAGGCCCAGGCACAGCCCGCGCGCGAGACGAGGGTTGCGGCAGCGAAGAAAGTCGCGGCTGCCGCCTCTTCTTTGTCCAAGCGGCGCAGGACCCCATCCCCTTCTCCTCCTCCTTCGGACGGCACCCCGGAGGCCGATTTCGACCTCGGGTCCTTCAGCCCGAAAAGGAAGAGGAGGCCCGAGGAGGAGGAGGACGAGTAAGCACCTCGCCCTTCATCATTTCTATCCCTCAGCCTATGCCATCTTCGCTGACATGATCTTATCTTTGCAGCGACACGGAGACGCTGGCCCAGAGGGCGGCGAAGAGGGCCAAGGCTTCGACGGGCGACAAGCCCCCGGCGAGCACTCCGCGCACGCCGGTGTTAGTGGAGATCAGCCCGGACAACAGCCCTCGACGCAGCCCCCGCTCCAGCCCCCAGCGTGAGTTCATTACTCACTCCTCATCGATGGGCGTTGGGGCATGAATCCTTGGTGCTGACCTTGCCGGGTTTGCAGGAGGAGAGCGGCAACAGGAGGAGCCACTGAGGGCCGCCCCCGACACGCCGCCCCCATCGACCACGCCGCCCGGAGGGGCGTCCCCGGCAAGAACATCCACCGTCGAGCCCACGCGCACGGAGGAAGAGGAGGCGGGTTGGGTGCTGGCGGCTCCGTCCCGGCCACGAACGTTGGCGGTGAGGGAACCACTTCTTCTGAGCTTGGTACGGGTAAGCGGCCTGCTTCCCGCCCCTGTTTTTTTTCTTTTCTTTATTCTGAACCTTGATTTTGGCCTCGTTTCATTCTCCTTTCTAGTTTCCAGACCCTCCCTCGACGGACCAGGAATATATCAACATCGTCATCGAGGAGGTCGCCAAGGACGCCGAAGCCAAGGCCGCCAAGATCGCGGCTGGGAAAGCCGCCAAGTCTGCCACCGAGGAGGCCACCAAGGGGCTTGCCGGGGAGACCGGCGAGGCTGCTACCAGGGAGGCCGGCGAGGGGCCGGGGAGCCCGGCAAGGGGCCTGCCGAGGAGTCCGGCGAGGCCGCTGCCGAGGAGGCCGCCGAGGAGCCCACCGGGGAGGAGGTGGCCAACGACCAACCTTCCTCCCCCGCAGCTCCCGCCCCGGGCAAGTACCTGAGGGTGGGCGACGACCTGTTCGTCCGACTCCTAGGGACGGCGAGCACCAGAGCGCCAGCCGAAGGGGAGGTGTTTGATGACGAGGCGCTTGCCACCGCCGGGCTCCAGGTTCTTGACGAACTGAGCGCCGGAAGTGGTGGTTCCCAAGAGGAGCAGCTTCTCCGAGCCATGAGCGCCAACTTACAGAAGCTCCAGGAGCTCCACCGTGCCCGCCAAGACAAAGTGAAATCCAGGATGGCAGCGGTGGACAAGGCGGAGGCGGATTTGGAGGAGCGTGTCGCTCAGACGCAGGTCTGGTTTGGCGAGGCCCGGGAGGAACTGAGGACTGCCCAGGGTGAGCTGGATGAGCGCAAGCGAGAGCTCATCCTGAAGCAGGCTGATATCGAGAAGGCCCAGGAGGCGGCGAAGGAACAGGCCGCCAGGGACGAAGCTGCCCGGTTGCAGCAGCAGGCTCTGCTGGACACCCAGGAGGAAGACCTCGTTGCTCGCGAGCAGGCGCTTGCCGCCACGCTCCGCAGCAAGGACGAGGAAATCGAGAAGATCGTCGCGCAGCGGACCCAGGAGCTGGAGCAGAAGCACAAGGACACACTTGATGCTCTAGCCCTAGACCACGCCGGCAAGGTGGAGAAGCTGGAGCTGGAGCGGGATGGGCTGAAAAAGGAGATCTTGGAGTTGACGGAGGAGAGGGACACGGCCAACCGCACTCTAGCGAATTCACAGGTCACCATCTCCGCCAAGGCCAAGCTGCTCTCCGAGGCCAACGACTCCATCAATGATCTGAAGCTGAAACTGGACGTCTTGGAGCCTTGGAGGGGATGCTTTCGGAGGCCTGGGCCCGTGAGGAGACCCTGAACAAGGCCCTGGAGGACGAGAGGCAGCTGTGGAGCGATGACGCCACCGCCCACGAGGACTACGTGCAAAGCGTAAACCTCTGGATCGGCCGCCTCGTCGTCGTCGCGGGGAAGCTCACCACCCAGCTAGCCGTCATGGGCATGCCGGATGTCAGGTTCTCCCAGGAGACGAATGTAAGCCCCAACGCCAGGCTGACCTTGTTCTTCGAGCGCATCCTCGACGCCCTGGAGCAGCTCCGCTCCAATCGAGCAGCTTATCTGGCCAACAAGGCCCGGAGGCTTTGCCGGGGCGCCCTGACCAGGGTGCTCACCAAGGTGGTGTTCTGGAACCCCAGCGTCGACTTCGCCAACGCGCTGGAGAGCTTGCCGGAGGATGCGGACCTCACGGCGCTCGAAGAGCGTATCGAGCCCATCATCAGCTACGTCGACAGAGTCAAGAGGGTGGAGGGCCAGTGCCGGGACTAGGCACCCCGTTTCTCATCGCCGCTGCGAGTTCATGACCAAGACAATTTTATCTTAAGTTAGAACCGCAGCAACTACTGATGTAATATAACTTTGCAGTATTCTGAAATAGTGTGTGCTATCTTCCTGTTTGATCTTTTCTTGTATGTACGCACCCTACGCTTAGTCGGATAGGCTTGCCAGTGCGTAAACCCGTGCTATGGCGCTTTGAGGAACAGATCCTTAGCAACCTGCCGGGGGGCGCTTGCTGCCGGGCAAGCCACCTTGCCGTTCTCAGCGCGACCGCTTGAACTGTTGAGCGGACTCGAAACAGAACAAGGGCGTTGCCAATAGCGGAAGGGTTCCATTGCGCGCAGGTTTTCCATACAAGGAGCAAGATCTTTCGAGGAGAATAACCTTATATAATAAAAGGAAATTGCTCAAGGTTTTGCGTTACTTAGCTTTTCCATCGCCACGCGGATGGTTATTGCGGCTGCGGATGGCACCAGAGTGTGGCTGATCGACGCCGCCTTCTTCTCTCGAGCCATCCCGATGAGGGAGTCGATGTGTTGGCTTCAAAACCGGATTTTCACAGCCTGCGCCCCCTACCTGGCGCGCCAAAGATGTCAGGGCTCAGGAACGACACCTATGGGATCACAGGGAATCCCTACTACGGTTGGCGGGGCGCGGGCTGCGCAAAGAGTGGGTCTAGAAGAGCAACGCGGGGATTTTTACCCAGGTTCGGGCCGCGAACGACGCGTAATACCCTAATCCTGCTTTTGTGTGTATTTGGTGTTCTTGAGTTCTTGAACTAGCTACAGTGCATGCCCTGTCCAAAAAGTCTGAATCCTTCCTCAGTAACCCTCGGGCCTCCTTTTATACGTTAAAGGGGTCGCCACAGTGGCATACAGGAGGTGGAAAATATCTACAGTGTACAAGTTTATCTCCTGACATCATAGGACAAACGCATTTAATGTGTCGCCTACGTTTCCTCTTGCTTTATCGGGGACGGCAGCAAGGCTTGTCCCGTCCGTCGCGGCCTCGCCTTGCTTCGACGCGTGTCCAAGCTGACGAGGCATGCAGCGCCACACTGGCTAGCTGGCTGTTGTGCTGGTGCGGTGACAGAGTCTTCATGAAGATCTGCATGCCACCACGCAGGTGCTTGCTTAGTTGGTCTGGAAGATGCACGCTGCCACGCAGGCTCTCGCCTAGTTGGCGGGCTGATTGTGGTGTCGGAACGGCCGCGGGGCGGCGGAGCCATGGTGGGTGTGGGCCTGGCTGCGGCCCTGCAGATGCCCCCGGCAAGACCCTTGCCGGGGTCTCGTAGGCGTCCCCGACAAGGGTCTTGCCGGGGGTCTTCGGCCGTCCCCGGCAAGGATCTTGTCGAGGGTCTTCGTCTTCTAGTTCTCATCTAGATTTGCAGGCCTTTGGTCTTCAAAAATATCTGCATGCCACCACACAGGCGCCCCTGAGCCTTAGTCTTGATGTTTGTCGATGGTGTCGGGACTCTCAGGCTCAAGGGTAGCGGCCTTGCTAGTGTCGGGCAAGTTGCCCCGGCAAGGCTCTTGCCGGGGCTGCGTAGCCCGGCAAAGGTCTTGCCGAGGGAATCCACCTTGCGCCTTTGCTCTTCATGCTTCTGGCTTGAGTGCTGCCTTGGCAGTTTTATTCTTTTCCTTCCTCTACCCTGCCAAGCCCGTCCGCAGGCGTGGCTACGACTGCTGGTGCACAAGTAAAGGAGTACAGAAAAGGTCCCTACTTTTGTACACCGACACTCTGGATGTAGAGTAGCGGTTCACAATTCTTGGGAACTTTTGTTGTTTAATTTTGTAGAACAGCTGTGCAAGAATTGTCCTCTTTCAACAGCCCATATCTTCCAACAAAATAGGCTTAATAAACCAGGGCCGGCTCTGGCCCTAGGCGAACATGGGCGACGCCCAAGGGCCCATGTTTGGGGGGGGGGCATCACCGCATATGTGTATGTATACCTCCTGCTTTTATACGGGCTGAAAAAAAGGTTTGTGCTAAAGGGCCCAGCGGAAAAGGCCCCTGATCGGGAGAGGAAAAGGCACAGTATCGATCGACCAGGCACGCAGGACGTCTCGCCTCCTGGTTCGCTTGTCTGTTCGACTTCGACGCCTCGCCTCGGCCGCCTGCCTGCGTCGCTGCGCGGTTGCGCCTCCGGCCCTGACCCCCAAGATCCTGCAGTGGAGATCGCCCAGGCCGTGAATCCGTCTCCCTAATCGCCCATTCGCCCTGCTCTGCTTTGCTCAAGGAGACAAGGAGTCAAGGTAATCTGAACTTCTGAAGTTCTGAACACTGCGTACATACGTATTTGCCTAGTGCCCTAGTCCTCTTAGATCAGCTGATCTGATTATTCTTTAAACTCTTAGGTGTTACAATGCCGCCAAGACAAAAGTCCGGTGCTGAGAAAAGAAAACAAAAAAAAAAGAGAATCAACTCATTGAAAAACAAAGAGGTTCTTTAAATAGGTTCTTTCCGGTGGTAACTAGTGTTGATAATCAAAGGCAAGAATCTGAACCGGGACAAGATAATGATCATAATTCAAATGATGATCCTGAAGTCAATGAACATTCCTTGGATGACAGTAAGTAACTAACTAGCGTCGATTTTTGTAGAAGTGAGTAAGTAAGTAACAACATATTGTTGTATTTAAATGCAGATATTGATGCTGATGTTAATGAGGACAATACGGGAGAGGAAAATCTGCAGCCTTCACCTGATGCTCGGAATGGTGATGAACAAGATGATTCTCTTTTATCTATATATGATCCTAGGACATGGGATAATCTTGATAATCGGAAAAGGGACATTTTAATTGAAAAGGGGCCGGTGAGAGAATTGGGCCTGGAGTTCCCTGCCCGCCCTGATGATGTCGAAGGTAGACGTTTTTCATATGCTTACTATTCCAGAAAATTAGCTAATAAAGAGGTTATGGACAGAAAGTGGTTGGTTTACTCTAAAGAGTTGGACAAAGTTTTTTGTTTTGCCTGCAGGTTGTTCAAATCAAACCAGAGCAGGTCTTTGCTAGCGTCTGATGGATGGATTAAGGGACTGGAAGCGTCTCAGTGGAAGACTCCAAGAACATGAGAGCAGTGTTGAGCATTTAACAAACATGAACACATGGAATGATCTAAGGTTGAGGTTAAGCAAAAATCAAACAATTGATGATGACATGCAGCGGGAGATTGCAAAGGAAAAGGAGCGGTGGAGACAAGTTTTTCTAAGAATAATTTCTGTAGTGAAGTTTCTTGCAAAACGTAATTTGGCATTTCGAGGAACAAAGGAGAAGTTGTATGAACATAATAATGGTAATTTTTTGGGCACGGTTGAAATGATTGCTGAATTCGATCATGTGATGCAAGAACATATTAGGCGCATTCAAAGTAATGAAATACATCATCATTATCTTGGCCACACTATTCAGAATGAGTTGATTTCTCTCCTTGCTGACGCCGTGAAAAAGGTTATCTTACGCACCATCAAGGATGCCAAGTATTTCTCTGTTATATTGGACTGTACCCCGGATGTGAGCCATGAAGAGCAAATGACGCTAATTGTGCGTTGTGTCAGTATGTCAAGTAACATTCCGAGAGTGGAGGAGTTTTTCCTAGAGTTCTTAAAGGTTGATGACACATCAGGATTGGGTCTTTTTAATGTACTGATGACACATCATGACGATAGTAATCTACGAAAATCTTGCACTATTTTTGCACAAACTTTTACTCATGAAAAGTCACATGATGTTGACCTTGATGATTTTTTCTCTGAGTTAAAAGTGTTGAAGGTAACTTTGCCAGATGATTTGATGTCAGCACCTGAGATTCTTCAATTTGTTACAGCTGTAGGTTGCTATCCAAATGTGTCAGTTGCTTATCGGATCCTCTTGACTATACCGGTGACTGTAGCCTCAGCTGAAAGAAGTTTCTCTAAACTGAAACTACTAAAAAATTGTTTGAGGTCAACTATGTTACAAGAGAGATTGAATGGCTTGGCTACCTGTTGTATTGAGAAGGATATCTTGGACAGAATTGATCTTGATACTCTCATCAATGATTTTGCATCCCGAAATGCTCGAAGAAGTTTTTTTGTGAAAAACTGATGTATTATTGTCGATGAACTCAAGTACTTGGTTCTTATTTGAGGTAATCAAACTAGCAGCGAAAAGTATTTGTTATATTTTGCTACTCTTTTATTCCTTCTGCCATGATATGACATAACTTAAGCGCTTATCAGTTACTTATAGACGTCTCTAAATAAGAATGTGTGGTTAGATGTAAACTTTAATATTTTGCGCCTATATATCTATAGATGTGTACATATATTATCAGTGTAGGGGCCTATTTTTCAACTTCGCCCTAGGGCCCCGCAAAATATAGAGCCGGCCCTGTAATAAACACATGTCAGCTTTGATGACAACTAATCACTTAACAGACCAATGGACAGAGGTTTTAAAGCTCATCACTAGCTTGTCAGTAAAAGGCTTGTTCCGGCGAATGATAGCAAGTAGGATATAGAAGTTGTGGCTCACTGGCGAGGACTTGAGATAGCCCTACTGAAGATGGCTAGGCAGGATGGTCATGGCTTGGAGTTATCATTGTTGTGTCTATCCTTCTGGGAGCCATGGGTCATCTGAAATTGTTTCTGAACTTTGATGTACCTAACCTTTTAAAAGTTATGCGTTTTTACAACTTGGTATGATGGCTTGGAGTTTATCTTCACCGATAAGAAGCGCTTTGCAAGAGTTCGGTTATTTGATGATCTACATCACCGGAGCCGGGCACAACTTGTTGTAGTAGACAGTTGGGAAGTCGTCGTGCTAAGACCCCATAGGACCAGCACCCCAGAACAGCAACTGCCGCCGATGAAAAATAATGTAGATCGGAAGGATCCAAACCGAAGACACACGAACGTAGACGAACAACGACGAGATCCGAGCAAATCCATCAAAGATAGATCTGCTGGAGACACACCTCCACACGCCCACCAACGATGCTAGACGCACGCCGGAACGGGGGCTAGGCGGGGAGACCTTTATTCCATCTTTGGAGCCGCCGCCGTCTCGCCTTCATGAGTAGGACACAAACCTTAACAAGATTGAGAAAAATGACTAAAAACGAAGCCCTCCTGCCGGCCCTTGTCAGGATCCATCGCGCCTCCATGGCCCTAGGGCCACCGGAGGCGAGGCGGACCTGCGCCGGCGCCGGCGAGAGGCACAAACCCTAACTTCCTTTCTTGGAGGAGGAGGAGGAGGCGGCGGCGGAGCCCTAGCTCTAGGTACGTGCGTGAGTCAACTGGAGTTCTTGCCTCTGCAGTTATGTTTTCGTACGATATGCAGAATTAACTTATTGTATTATTTTCTCATGACGCTACAATATTTGACATCTTTTTCTAATGGCTCATATCAGGCATTGGTAATTGGATTGCAGACGAGGTGCTCTATTTACACCAAATGCGACACTTGAACTTTGAATTCGTAATGGGCCGGGAAATGTACGCACATCCGCCAGAGATGCTAAAAGGCCTACCGTTCTGAAGAAAAGAAAAGGGAGATGCTCGAAGGCCTACCGTTCTGAAGAAAAGGAAAGGGAGATGCTCTGAAAGTGTACGACTGGTAGTCCGCTAGTCCAGGCATCCCCATCTGTCCCTGATTTTGTCACTCCGTCGGATCCGGGCGTCGATGGAGGGGAGCGCGGGGCCTCGCCGGAGTTCCACCCAGGAGGTAGGCAGCCCAGGCGGCGAAGCGGACCTCATCAGCGCGCTCCCCGACGAGGTGCTCCTCCTCTTCCTCGCCCGCCTCCCCTGCGCCGGCGCCGCCGCGCGCACCAGCGTCCTCTCCCGCCGGTGGCGCGGCCTCTGGGCGCTCCTCCGCCAGATCGTCTTCCGCGACGTGCCCTTCCGCTCGCTCGAGGCGGCGCTCGGCCGCGTCCCGCCTCCCCCGCACGCGGTTTCCCTCCTCTAAATCTCCGTCCCCAAGGAGCAGCGGACAGACAGCGCCGGCGTCAACTCGCTGCTCCGCGCCGCCGCGCGGCTGGAGCCGGAGAAGCTCGACTTCCGCCTCCCCTCCCACTTAACCGACCCGCCTTCCGAAAGCAGTCTCGTCGCCGTCGACCTGCCTTGCTCGCACCGCGCCACCTCCATCTCGCTGGGCCTCTCCACCCCCTTCTCCCTCCGCGTGCCAGCCGGCGCCCAGTTCCCCGGACTCGAGGCGCTGTCCCTGTCGCACTGCACTACCGAGCTCGACGCCCTGCTCTCCTGCTGCCCGCGCCTGCGCACGCTCCGCGTCACCAGGGATTTGTTTCCTAACTACAAGTGCGACATTAGGGTCAACTCCCCATCGCTGCAGGAGCTTGTTGTGCACCACCGGATCAGAGAGACACAACATGTGGACATTATTGCGCCCGCACTTAAGCAACTGGCCCTCTCATTTGCCAATGGCGGCGAGATCAGCATCTCCGTCTTGGCACCAATGGTGGAGAAGGTTTCGTGGAACTGCTGCTACTTGGGCCTCTTGGGGCACCACATTGTGTTTGGTCTTTGGAGCCTCAAGAGGCTGTGGCTACAGACGGCAGAGAGACAAGGACAGCTATCCTCGCTGCAAATTCATGCCCGTGCGGTGCGTCCCCTCTACTGCAATATCTTGACTAAATTAATTTTCTGAATGTCTTGGCAAATTGTTTTTCCAGGACTCGTTTTTACACGCTCAGGCGGACAACTTTACGCGGGAGATAGAGAAACATATGGTTGCTGCCTTCTCTTGTTTAGAGCTACAACTCAGAGCAAATGGGCATGCTTTTGGAGGGTTTGTCTTTCATCTCCTTGGGATGGATAAAATTCGTGCTGCTACACGGAGGCTTAAGGTCATCTTGAAGAGATCAGCGGTAATTCTCTGCTCTGATTATATACGCCAATAATACTTTGTGTGGTTATTCAGATATACATTTTGGGTTTTAGATGGAAGGAGGATGCCGGCTACATTGTCCTTGTAAGTTTCGGAACTGGAGGTTTGAGACTATCTCCTTGGCTGCTCTGAAGGAAGTGGAGTTCGATGGCTTCGAAGGAGAGGATCATGAATTTGATTTATTACAATTGATACTTGGATGTGCACCGACGTTGAAAAGAATGAGTGTGCAGCTGTCAGAAGAGACCTCGGCAAGTCATGAGGGATGCGCAAAGATATACAGCATCTTCAAGGCGTGTTCATCTGTGAAATGCGATGTTTATCACAGTTCTGGTGAGTATATGTTTGGCATACATTATTAGCGTCCTCCTACACAAAACAAAGATATAACTGTTAATCGTTGTGTAAGATTTGTCAACTACGTGGGGTTGGCATGCCAATTATAGAGTTTGGTTGTGCATGTCCAGTTTATTAGCTAATTTAACATACTATATTTCAGCCGAATTTGTGTGCTCGCACCCTCATATTTTGATAGAAATAGAAACTGATTGGTGGATTGGATGATAACAACAATTCAATATTTTTATTCAGCCTTCCTTACCTAAAATTGCTCGTTTGCATTTCACAATCTTCTTCATTCATCTTGCCCTACTATTGTGTGTTTGTATTTGAGTTTCCTGGTTAGCTGAAGTTGTCCCACCTGAATTCATTGGCCTTGGGGTTTCGTACAAATTATTAGTCCCAGTTAAACTCTGTTCAGCACGGACTTTGCTATTTCTTTCTAATGTCAGCATGTATTCCGTTTTATTCAGTGGCAAAAATACAGTTTCTAGATTACCTGAAGTTTGCTGTCTCATCTGAATTTTTCATTGGCCTTTGGGTTTCTTTCTGCTCTCAGCATATTATGTTTTATTTGACAAACATTCCTACACATATAACTCCACATTTGCTGGTTGCGATGCTCTGACGGGACCTTTTTTACAATTTGTCTCCTCGGCAGGGTTAATGCACGACAGCCAAAATTGCCCTTCGATGAGATTCTCGGGTGTGTGGATTCAGGGTGTGCATTGACAAGGTCTCAGGACATTGCTTGGTTGCTTCAACTGATCATCTGGCGTGCTCTTTTGCCACTGTACTGTACTAGCTATATCTAAGGTGCTCGGTTATATCTTGTGTGGTTTCTATGCCATTTGACCATTAAAGTTAACTGCAGTCTACCTATGTCTTTGGTCAATTACTTGAAGGTGATTGTCATTTTAAACCTATGGTTTCAGTTACTTTTGCGCTGTTGTTTCATTGCGACTACGCACTGCATGTTTCCAGCGGGGGTAACATGACCTGCAGTGAATGTTCACCTTACAGCTCTTTCTGCTTATAGCTGTGGTTAACCAAATGGCTCTGTGATAGCTGAGAATAATCAGGCTAAATGCGGGTGTGAAAATCCAAAAACATATTTAGAAGTTTCGAAATAAATTAATAAAAATTATGTGGAAACTTGTATGTGTTCACTACGGATCCATGAAATTTTGTTTTGGAAAATGTAATTTGTACACTGTACAAAAAAAGTTCCGGCCCAAAAACAAACAAAAAGCTGCCTATTAGAAATACATTTTTTTTGTACGCCACGTGTGGAAGTAAAATGTTATGAAAATTTGTACATATGTGTTATACATGCGCGCGCGTGTGTGCGCGCGCGCGCGCGCGCGTGCGTGGGTGTGTGTGTGTGTGTGTGTGTGTGTGTGTGAAATAGGAACCGCCCTGTGTATTTTGCAATTGCCGGGCTAAATACGGGGAGCTCCTATTGGGCGCTCTCTGCGCCACTTAGCGCTACTGGCGCCCACGCAGCCACGCTGTTGGCCCAGCCCAACACGCTCGCTCGCTCTGGTCCCGATTCCTTCGCTCGCTCGGTTCGCAGCCGATTTGTTTGCTCGTTCACAGTTGAGCGGGTCTCCCAACCCCTCAAAAAGAAAGTTGAGCGGGTCTCCCAGATTCTCGAAAAATAAAAGTTGAGCGGGTCTCCCTGTTGCTGTTTGACCGTTTCGCTTAGAAAAGGTAGATCTGAAAAAAAACCACAAATTCAAAAATAGTTTATGAATTTAAAAAAAGCGCAAAAATAAGATAAAAACCATGAGTTTGGAAAAAAAGTTCATCGATTTTGAAAATGATTCATCAAATAAAAAAAGTTCATCTAATTTGAAAAAAATCATTGATTTTCAAAAAAAGGTTTATCAATTTAAAAAAAGTTCATCTGATATGAAAAAGTGCATCAATTTAAAAAAACCATCAAATTTAAAAAAATCATCCAATTTGAAAAAAAACATCAATTTTGAAAAACAAATTGAAAAAAGATCATGGATTTTCAAAAAATAACCACTAAAAGTGAAAAGGTTCATCCATTTGATACTAATAAGTTCATCAAATTTCAAAAAAAGTCATCAATTTGAAGAAAAAATTCACGTATTTGCAAACAATCGTTGAACCGGGTAGAGGAAAAAGAAAAAAAAGGGAACAGGAAAAAAGACAGAATATAAGAAAGAAAAGGTTGTAAGTTGTTAGATCCCACTGGGTGGTGTGGTGGTTACACCAGCGTGTATCAATGAGGGAGGTTGTTGGTTCAAATTGCAACCAACTTGTGCATTCCTTGGGGATCTAAAAACCAGGAAAAAAAAACCTACATAGGCCGGCCCAGAACGGGGGTGCTTTAGGCACCCGTTTGTAAAATACACAATACGGGCACCTGAAATGCCAAATAGGAACCGCCCTAAATACCCGCTACACGTTGTTGCCTTGTTATTCTCTGACTTAGTGAACTGCACGTAAGACAATCTCCTCCAGAGAAACTAGTTAGAGGGTACCCTCTGGGTGAGCTTCTCAAGGGGCGCTGATGAGGAGTGCTCCTGCGCTGCCAAATGTCGCGGCTGGGCGCACCCCGACCAATAAGCTACAGGTTCATGGGAATGGAAGTGGTGGCTAGGTTATCCTCTAACTTAGTGAACTACGTTAGAGAATCTCCTCCGGGAGCACCTAGTTAACGGGCACCCTCTGGATGGCTTCCTAGGGGTAACTCATGGGAAGAGCGAGGAGCGTTCCTACGCTGCCACGTGTTCCGAGTGGGTGGAAGCGATAGGTTCATAGAAACGGAAGTGGTGGCTAAGTGGCTAAGTTTATCCTCTGACTCTGTGAATTGCACGTAGAGAATCTCCTCTGAGGGCAACTAGTTAAAAGGTACCCTCTGGGTGGGCTTCCTAGGGGTTACTCATGGGGAGCGCTCCTACGTTATCATGTGTCATGCACTGGGCTCACCCCATAGGAAACGATAGGTTCACGGGAATGAAGGGCGTATGTGTGGTTTTTTTCGGTTTCCTTGGGGTTTTCTCGATTTCTTGACTTTTTCTGGTTCTATGATTCTTTTTCTATTTTTCTTGTTTTTCCTCGTATATTGTATATAGGAAGCACAACGTGTGCTCCCATAGGCAACATAGGTATGCTTCATGGGGGGAAAGTATCTAGTGCACCGGAGCTTGTGGTGTTGCCAGTGCACCGAACACACGTTGTGCTTCTAAAATATTCAAAAAATCCTGAAAAAATGTAGCACATTCACCGAACATGAATGTAGGTTGTCAAAAAAATTCAAGTCAAAACTCGAAATATAAATTGGAAAAAATAACAAATTCAACACTGAATAGTACATAACATAATTTAGGCTTTAGATTTGGCCCATTATCACATTGATGTCAAATTTATCATTTTTGTATCACAAAAAATGTTTCGAATTTTGATACGAAATTTTGTGACATCGTACATTTATGTTGTGTTAATGTGCTAGATTTTTTCCAGATTTTTTGAGATGTTCTATGGCATACGGTGCACCGGTAGCATCACAAGTACGGGTGCACCGGATACACTCCCGCTTCACGGGTAGCCCAAGGTGTGTTCCCACGGTGGAGCGCAACCAAACGAGAAAGGTGAAAATGGGAGGTAGCATGGTAAAATATAAGATAGCAATTGTTCAGAAGAATTTAGTAATCGAAAACAAGCAAGTAGCACCACTATGGACACTAAGGTCTTGAAGGAACTACTTACACATCATCATGGAGGCAGCAAGGTTGACGAAGAATACTCCGACAATGGCTTCCCCCTCTGGCAGAGCTCCGGAACAGGCCTCCAGATTAGATGCGTGCGAAACAGGAACTTGCGGCGGCGATAAAATTCTTCTAGAAATACATGGAATGGTTCATGTATTTATAGCGGTGGAATCAACATAAGGTGGTTCTCATGGGACCCACACCCCCTGCCGACGCACCGTAGGCCCAGGGCGCGCCGTGTGGTACCTATGGTGCTCGTCTGCTGCTCCTATGAAACTTCTAGGGTCCTTTTTTGTGAGAGAAATTTCCAATCTATTCATCAATCATGGCAGTACAGAGAACACAAGAGGTAATAAAATATACAACCAGGTCTATGGACCACCTAGCAACGACTACAAGCACTGGAGCGAGCCGAAGGCCCGCCACCGTCATCGCCCTTCCATCACCGGAGCCGGGCAAATCTTGTTGTAGTAGATAGTTGGGGAGTCGTCGTGCTAAGGCCCCAAAGGACCAGCACACCAGAGCAGCAACCATCGCAGATGAAGAGAGTTGTCAAAAATTAGCATTGTATTTGGACCTTCCTAGATATGGATTTCCTGTGAAATCAAAAATAAACAAAAAAATATGAACCGGCACTTGGGACTAAATTAATAGGTTAGTTCAAAAAAATAATATAAATTGCTATAAAAAGTATTTAAAGTGATAATATAATAGCATGAAACAATAAAAACATTATAGATATGTTTGAGTCGTATCAATCACTACGGCCATAGTTCATGCATCTCGACCCTAGTTCATGAAAATAAAGCACATAAAAGATGATCACGCATAATCTTGGCCTTGGATGAACTTTTGATTGGCGTCAAACGGACCCTTCTTTTTTGGGGTCCTCTTGCTTGTGTCGGCCGCCATGATCTCCACCTCCTTCGAGATTAGCATGAGCTCCACCTCCTTGGCTTTTGTCATTTGGTCTCATCGATCTCGATCTTCTTCTTTTGTATCTCAAAGTAGGTTTTCATTTGCTCCTCTTTCTCTTGGCGCTTCCTTCCTTTCCTATTTTCTTTTTAGGTCATGAACCCCTTCTATATTTCTTGTAAGGCGGCTATCAAAGCATCAAGCTCTGCATCCAGCTTGGAATTGGTCTTCCCCATCGCCTCTTCTTAATTTCACCTGGTTCGGTGACCAATGAAGGCCCCCTACCTCTTTCTTGGGCGGCATATTGGTCCTTGAACTTTTGGAAATCCTTTATCAACCTCCAACAATGGATCACGGTGAATGATTTGCCCACATTTTGAGCCTTGAAGGCGTCCAAGGCTTGAAAAGTCTACATGAACCAACATAGAGATGAAAACAATAGCATATATTCATATGCATAGCAGAGGAAGAAATTTATCCTCTTATTATGAACATGGGAAGGAAATGTATACCATGTCCTTGATCCCAAGGCCACTCACGAGCCATCCTTTTGATATTCTCATGAGAACCACAAAACTTGTTGCACTCCAATTTATGAAGCCCCATCTCTTTTGAATTAGGATATTGGTCTGGTCACTCTCAAATTTGTAGGGCTCAAACTTCCTACATTCATGAAAGTAATATCCCTTCCAAAATGTTGTTCTTTTTTGCTCGATGTCGGTTTTTGGATCTTGTCCAATTGCCATCCAAGCTTCGCAAACCAACTTGTCCTCATCCACCGTATATACTCCCGTCCCCATGCTTTTCCTCCTCTTTTGTGACCGGCCTTGCTCCTCTAGCTTATCTCAAACTCCAATGGCTCTCCGTCGATGTCGACACCCTCGACTTCAAAGTCTTGGCCACCATTGTACTGACCGCCTTGGTCTTGGGTGTCTTGGCCGGCGACGTCTTGGCCATCTTGAGTCTGGTCGTCATCATATCCCTGCCCTTGGCCACTCTTGTTGATCATCTCCTCCAAGACTTCCTAGTGAGACCTCGGATCGCCCGGCGTTGGTGTGGGTGTTTCATTGAAAAGGTTGTAGGCATCGGAGAAGCTGACCGGGGAGACCACGTGCGGGGGCATCCTGTGCGCCCCAATGGACTGACCGGCCACATGAGTGGAATTGGGATCAAGGGGTGCACCACGGCGGACGTCGGCACATTGTGATCCATCTCTGGCGAGCCGTCCTTAGACGACGTGGCTGCATCGTGTCCGGGAAGGTACCGGTACGTCGACGAGATTGCTGACATGTCCGGGGACTTGGGAAGCGGTGGGCAGGCCGCGGGTGAGCCTGTGCTGGAAGCCGCGGCGGCGGTAGAAATGGCCGTGTCTTTTTTGTCCAAGCCCGTTCAAACGAACTCGGGGAGATGAAATACGTCCGTGCGTTGTTCGAGTTGTCCTAAGCAGCGAACACGTTGAGCGTCCAAGGCCAATTTCGACTCAAAAGCTCGATTTTAAAATAAGGCGTTGAGGCAGGCCCACGGAGGCACGCTCTCGGTACACACACGTGGTGACGTCAGGACGCGAACCGACCTGACCTAACCTCATAGCCCGAAGGGAACCCGACCGTACACGTGCTACCCCACCGAACCCCCCTCCCCTCCCGTCTCGAAATCTCCCGGATCGGCGGACCGACCGACGACCCAGCCAGCCGCAACCCAACCCCAACCCCGGTGCCGTCGTCCCCACGGGCCTCCCCCCATTTGCCGTCGCCCCCAAGGCTCTCCTCCCCCTCAAATCCCCCCTCCCCCTCCCCCTCCCCCTCCCACTCCGCTCCCCACCAACGCCACTTCCCGCCGCCTCGCCGCCGCCGCCCCTCACCTCCTCCGCCCCCTCCCCCACCCACCCCCCCAAACGGAGGACGCATCGGGCCTCCCCCTCCCGCCCCGCCGCCGCATGCAGCCCCCCACCGGTCAACGCCGCGGCCCCGCCGCGCCCTCCCCCCGCGGCGTATGGCGCCCCCGATCCGCCGCCGCCGAGGCCCCCGCCCACCACCGCGACAACGCCGCCCGCTCCTGCCCCTCCCCAACCCCAACCCCAACCCCAACCCCGGCCCTGCCTCGGACGGCCGCGCGCCCCGCCGCCGCCAGCGCCGCCCGAATCGCCACAACAACGGCCCCGCCCCGCCGCCGCAGGGAGAGGGCACCCCCGTCCGGGCCAGCCAACTCCCCCGTGCCGCGGCGGCAGGAGAGGGCTCCCGCGTCCGCGAACACCTCCGCGCTGCGGCGGCAAGAGAGGGCGAACGCCCCCACGCCCGCGGTGGCGGCCGCGGGGGGCGGCGGGTCGGTGCCGCAGCTGGTGCAGGAGATCCAGGACAAGCTGGCGCGGGGGGCGGTGGAGTGCATGATCTGCTACGACATGGTGCGCCGCTCCGCCCCCGTCTGGTCCTGCGGCAGCTGCTTCTCCATCTTCCACCTCCCCTGCATCCGCAAGTGGGCGCGCTCCCCGGCCTCCGTCTCTGACGCCTCCGCGCCGGCCTCCGACGCCTGGCGCTGCCCCGGCTGCCAGTCCGTGCAGGACGTCCGCGCCCGCGACATCGCCTACACCTGCTTCTGCCGCCGCCGCCGCGACCCGCCCAACGACCTCTTCCTCACCCCGCACTCCTGCGGCGAGCCCTGCTCCAAGCCCCTCGGCAAGGCGGATCCTGCGGCCAAGGGCGGTGACGAAGATGATGTCGCCACCAGGTGCCCGCACGTATGCGTCCTGCAGTGCCACCCTGGGCCGTGCCCGCCCTGCAAGGCGTTTGCTCCGGAGCGCCCCTGTCCTTGCGGCAAGCAGTCTATCACGCGTCGCTGCGCGGACTGGAGTACGCCTGTCACGTGTGGGCAGCGGTGCGAGAAGCTGCTGCCCTGC
The DNA here is from genome assembly GCF_018294505.1 of Triticum aestivum. Taxonomy (NCBI): domain Eukaryota; kingdom Viridiplantae; phylum Streptophyta; class Magnoliopsida; order Poales; family Poaceae; genus Triticum; species Triticum aestivum. Next base: position 614,877,351 of record NC_057814.1, read on the forward strand.
CGGAGGCACCGCTGCGAGAAGGTCTGCCACACCGGCCCCTGCGGTGACTGCGAGGTTAACTTCCCTGCACAGTGCTTCTGTGGCAAGAAAACAGAGACATTGTTGTGCGGCGAGATGGTGCTCAAAGGGAAGCTGTCGGACAAGGATGGGGTGTTCTCTTGCAGTGAGGTTTGCGGCCACAATCTGGCATGTGGCAATCATGCCTGCCAGGATGTTTGCCACCCAGGGCCGTGTGGGGAGTGCGAGCTTGTGCCAGGGAAGGTCACCACATGCCATTGTGGCAAGACAAGGCTGCAGGAGAAGAGGGCTAGCTGCTTGGACCCAATCCCCACCTGTGACAAGGTATGCGACAAGAGATTGCCCTGTGGAGTGCATAGGTGCAAGGTCACGTGTCACGAAGGAGAGTGTCCACCGTGCTTGGTGCGTGTCGAGCAGAGGTGCCGCTGTGGCTCATCAGGCCAGATGGTGGAGTGCTACAAGGTATTGAAGGAAGAGTTCCGTTGCAACAAGCCTTGTGGCCGCAAGAAGAACTGCGGGAGGCACAGGTGCAGTGAGTGCTGTTGCCCGCTGTCGAAGCCATTTGCTCAGCATCAAGGTGACAGCATGGATCCCCATTTCTGCCAGATACCATGTGGAAAGAAGCTCCGTTGTGGACAGCATGGTTGCCAGCATCTCTGCCACAGCGGTCACTGTGACCCTTGCCGCGAGACCATATTCCATGATCTCACTTGTGCCTGTGGCAGGACATCTATTCCGCCACCACAGCCTTGCGGCACACCAACTCCATCATGCCCACACCAGTGCATGGTCCCTCAGCCTTGCGGGCATCCAGCTTCGCATCAATGCCATTTCGGGGACTGCCCACCTTGCGTTGTGCCAGTCACAAGAGAATGTGTTGGGGGGCATGTGATGTTGAGGAACATCCCTTGTGGTTCAAAGGATATCAGATGCAACCAGCCCTGTGGAAAGAACCGCCAATGTGGACTGCATGCTTGTGCCAGGACTTGCCATCCTGCCCCATGTGATCCACCGCCTGCAAATGGAGAAGCTAGTTCAAGCTCTGGGGGCAGAGTTTCATGTGGACAGTTATGTGGTGTCCCAAGGAGGGAATGCAAGCACACTTGCAATGCGCCATGCCACCCGTCGTCACCTTGCCCAGATGTGAGATGTGAACACCGTGTGACTATTACCTGTTCTTGTGGCCGTATCACTACAGCTGTGCCCTGCAGTGCTGGTGGAGCCTACAATGGTGATAGTGCGTTCGATATCTCCGTCATGCAGCAGCTGCCAATGCCTCTCCAACCAGTGGAATCAAATGGGAAGAGGGTTCCTCTTGGGCAGAGGAAACTTTGTTGTGACGAGGAGTGTGCAAAAATGGAGAGGAAAAGGGTCCTTGCTGAAGCTTTTGACATTACCCCGCCCAATCTGGATGCACTCCATTTTGGTGAGAACTCAAATGCGTCGGATTTGCTTTCTGATCTTTTCCGGCGTGAGCCAAAGTGGGTTCTGGCCATAGAGGAGAGGTGCAAGTTCCTTGTCCTTGGGAAGACAAAGGGGAATTCTTCAAGCAACATGAAGTTCCATGTCTTCTGTCACATGATGAAGGACAAGAGAGATGCTATCAGGCTCATTGCAGATAGGTGGAAGCTTTCTGTCCAGGCAGTTGGGTGGGAACCCAAGCGTTTTATTACCGTCCATGTCACACCCAAGTCCAAGGTTCCTGCTCGTGTTCTGGGCTCTAAGCCTGGTGTCCCTGTCTCGGCGTCCCATCCTTACTTTGATCCCATGGTGGACATGGATCCGAGGCTCGTCGTTGCAATGCTGGACCTGCCCAGGGATGCTGATGTTAGCTCTCTAGTTTTAAGGTTTGGTGGGGAGTGTGAATTGGTTTGGCTGAATGACAAGAATGCCGCTGCAGTCTTCAGCGATCCAGCTAGAGCAGCGACAGCGCTGAGGCGGCTGGATTATGGGTCTGCTTACCAGGGTGCTGCAATGTTTTGCCCAAGCAGCATCACTCAGGCTTCTGTGTCAAGCAATGTGTGGGTCGGAGCACAGAGAGATGGAGGGTTGGCTGCAAAGAGCAGTGCCAATCCATGGAAGGCCTCTCAATCTGAGCCCGACCCATCTGGAGACTGGACAGTGCTCAGTCATGCTTCAGGGTCAGTGTGGAAACGTGGTGATACTCCTGCTCAGGTCATGGGTTCTTCAAACCGCTGGAATGCTCTGGAGTCTGATGCTGCAACCAGCTCTGGGCCAACCGACAAACGTAAGCCTCCTCTTCGCACTGAAACAGGATCCAGCAGTTCTGCTCCCCGCGTTGGTGCTGGATCCAGCGCAGCACCAAGTGCTGGGCAATCGGTGAGCAAGCTGCAGCCTGACGTCGAAGTTGAAGACTGGGAAGAATCGTGTGAATGATGAGACCGAGGTAGTTTGGTCAAGATGACTCATTTTTATTCAGATGTCATTTTTATCTCTAATACAATGTATATCGAAGCTGTTACTGTGTCACCGTCAAGTAGTTCCTGGCTGTTGCTGGTTGACTGCTCAGTTGGAAGTATTTTTGCCATGCAATAAACAATGAACCCTTCTCATATTTCCTGTGTTCTTTAACATCACAGTGTTCACAGAATCACAGCTTGTGCAATCCAGTTGTGAGTGTTTGCTGCTTTGGCACTGCTTTCCTAAATTGATTTAAATGTATATTCGTTTATGAAGTTCTTCAGACTAGTTCGTTTCTTACTTACAATGTTTTTCAAACTACTCCCTCCGTCCGGAAATACTTGTCGGAGAAATGGATGCATCTGGACGGATTTTAGTTCTGCATACATCCATTTCAACGACAAGTAATTCCGGACGGAGGGAGTAGTTCTTTAAACTGCTTGCCATCTCCCTGTTATCATGTTTGTTATGTGAAACTAGTTTGTGCAATATACTACTACCTCTTATATTTAGTTACAGAGGAAGTACATAGGAAGCATCTGCTTCCATCTCTGTTAGCATTTGGCTGAAATGACTCTGAGAAATGTGAAAAAGCAACGACTGAAACAGAAAATGCCATACATATGTTAGTAACTGCAGTGATCACTGATCAGTGTATTTTATTTATCAACGGTATTTAGAAAATGCCATACATATGTTAGAAACTGCAATGATCACTGATCAGTGTATTTTATTTATCAACTGTATTTAGAAAGTAATTCTCTTCATTTCCTTAGGGGAAGTTCTCTTTGCTTAACTACTAGCAAAATGCTCATATGTTGCAAATCAAGTTATTTTTTGTTATATTACATCGGTTGTTTAAATGCTTGTGCTATCATAGCCCCTAACTTACTGCAAACTAAAAAGGCAAAATATACACCAATTGAATCAACCGTATGTCCTCCACATAATGGATGTCAACTGTGATAACTTTTTAATAATTAACTTACGTGATCTTGGTGAAGCATGTATTTCATTTTATTTGCCAATGAAAACATTCTGGTTTGCATCTGTATTCATTAGCAAAAAAGATAGTTTCTAGATTACCGTAAATTAGTTGTCTCATCTGAATTTCATGGAACTTCAGGTTTGGCACAAGTTATTTAGTCCGAGTTAGATTCTGTTCAGCATGTACTGCTATTTTTCTGCTCTAAGCACATTCATTTTATTTGCCAGTGACCACTTGACATTTGCTTATTGTGATGCTTAACAGAGCTTTTCAATTTGCCTCTGCTGCAGGGGTTAATGTATGGCAGCCAAAATTGCCCTTCGACACGATTCTCACCCTTTCTTTTGCATCGACAAGATCATCCTTCTCCCATGCTGACCAACTCCATGACCTGGTCTGAAGACTTTGCTTGGTTATTTCAACTGATCATCTGCGTGTTGTTATGCCAGTGCATTGTTGCTAGATATAGTGGGTGGTTGCGGAATTAAATATTGAATTGTTTCTATGCCATTCAACTACTTAAGTTAATGCACTCAACGTATGCCAGTCAGTTACTCTAAACTAGTGATTCTGTTATGCCTACGGTTCCAGTTGCTATTCCGCTGTTTCATTTTGATGTCACACTTCATGTTTTCATTGGAAGTAAAATGCGCAGCAATAAATGTTCTTCACCTTACAGCTCTTTATGCTTATAGCCCCCTTTAGATGAACCAAATGGGCTCTGTGATAGCTCATTATCTTAAACTGAGAGTTATCTTCCTATACAATGAACAGAAGGTGCATCTTGTGCCACTTTGCAAAGTCAGTCATAAGAACTTCCTTGCAGGTTCAGTCATGGTTGTTTTGAACAAAGTAACACATGCACTCTGTACTGTATAATTCAGAGGTGCCTAATTGCATGGCATTATTGAAAAATTATCTCTGAAGGGAAATTACTATCTTTCTGATAATGGGTTAGACACAATCATCTCGGCAGCTCCTTTGAGTTAGCTAGCTAAATTTAAGTTAGCGCTCTCTTCTCATTTCATCTGGACTCAACCGTATGTCCTCCCCATAATGGATGCCAACTGTGATCACTTTTTAGTTACTTAGGAGGTAATCTTGGTGAAGGGGAACAGACCGCCACCAATTCTGATCTTTGTAAGAGTATGAAGAAAGATAAGCAAGCAACTGATAACTCTGGAAGGCTAAAGAAGAAACAATTTCCACTCTTTTAATTGTAGGCCACTTGTGTTGAAAGAGCTTAGCTTCGGTGTAAGGAACTACAGGATGGAAGAAGGCTTGACGTTATCAAAATAATTATTGTTTGGACTTGTTTGATGCCCATGATTTACTGGAGAGTCAATGTTATAAGTCCAAGACTAACCCTCTTTGGTTGGAAAAAGGCTTGACATTGTCAAAATATTTAGTGTTTGGACTTGTATGAACCCCATGATTTACTGGAAGTCGATGTTATAAGTCCAAGCCTAACCTAACCCTCTTCGGTTGAAAATGCATGCCCTCAGAGCCTCAGATTGAACCATATTGTGACTGTTTGTTTGAGAAATGCCACTAATACTATAAATGGCATTAACCTAACCAACTCTCTTACTGAACTTGTTCTGTTAGACAAGATGCCATTTTGTGTTTTCTGGACCTTTTTATATTTATGTTTCCTCGATAAACTCTTGTCTAGCAAAGAGGTCCAAACATTTATGTTCATTATCTACTGTTTCAGTTATTACTTGCTGACTCTCTTTGCTTCAACTCCATTCAAGATGATCCAAGTCAGCGTGCCTGTCTCTGATTTTCCTGCAATGTCACTGCTTATGCAACACACACAGGGTTTCTTATCTACATCTTCAGTGCATATCTTGTACTATCCATTGATCTATTTATTTATTTTTTCACAAAGTAGACGTTGCTCACTCAAGTATTGTTGGCAGTCTGAAACGGTAAATTTTCTGGAGATACTTGTCCTTTAAATTGTGCACAAGTTTCTGACTCAAGTATTGTTGGCAGCCTGAAACTGTACCTCCAATTTCTGAGCTAGGTTCAGTTGCTCTCATTGAGCTGATGTCTCTTGACAATTTTGTGGACTCACTGAGCATGAAGAAGATTGGAATAAAAGTTCTTTTACTCGATCAGGTGACCGCCTTCAAATCGATTGATGATTTTGCCTGTACAATTATTTTTCCTGTGATATACAGAATTAACTTCCTGTATTTTCTTATGGTACCATACTTTAACATATTGCTTTTTTCAATGAGCAGAGTTCCATATCAGGCGTTGGTAATTGGATTGCAGATGAGGTGCTTTACCAGTTATCCATACAAAAATTTGTGAGGCCTGCATCAAAGGCAGCACTTGAACTTCGATTTTGTTATGGGCCTGGAAATGTATGGGTCCTGGGACGGAGGGTTGGACACCTGCCCTTGATTGCTAGAGGCTTGATTGTACAAGAGGGGAAGGAACCATGAATTTATTATATTGTTTATTACTAGCCTCGAACTAGTTATTCAACAAATTATTACTAGCAATGCCATGCACCTGAATCGATCTGATCTTATCGTGAACAACTGAGGTTATCACAACATGGAGATAAAGCTGCTCTGTTCCTTAGATAAAACTACTGCAGCTTCTGCACTTGTTTTGCTGCACTGTTGCTTGGCTGTAACAGAGTTCATGGTATTCTTTGCACTCGAGAACCCATCCATTACTGATTGCCTCAAGCTTAACAAGGGACAGAGCTGAAGCACTGCACCAAAGCATCCAGGAGGTTATTCTAACTTGACATTGTTTTGAGTAATTGTTGTATGCAGCCTTGCAGAATACCCAAGACACTATTAGGTTGTGAAATATGCTGTCAAGCCGATGCTGATTGTGACCCGCTTTCGTGTGGAATGATTGTTTCACAAACGATGGAGCAGCAAGCTTGGTAAATCTGATGGTGAGTTCATCTTCAAGTTCCATTGTGGTTGTCTTATTCCTGAACAAATTGTCCCAGTCTTTCTTTGAAAAAATTGGTCACCGGATATGATGAAGTGTAATGGACCATCTGGAACGCCAGTTGTCATGTTCTCTCTTGTAACCATTTGCCAGGCTTTCATCTTTCTTAGATATATCAAATTTCTGCTTATTGTGGGAAAGAAAATTGAATTCATTACAGCTGGTGGCAGGGTGAGCATTTGAGCAATACCACTTCACGTCTACACCTTGTACCATCCCGAATTTATCTAAAGAGAACAGCCAGCTTCTTGATTTGATCTCCATGGAGTTCGCTCGGCTCAGCTCCACTGGAGTTAATGGAGTTGAGAGGTGGAGGGTTGCCGAACAGGCCCTAAAGCTCTGGTTTGTACTCTCTCCTTATGTGCCACAACTGCAGAAGCTGACCGGGTTCCAATCTGGCAAAGCAGTAGTAGCTCACCCAGGTCAAGCAGGGGCAGATACAGAATGATTTGAAGCCAAGAAAGAGAGTGGCAACATTCAGGACTGCCAGGGAACAGCAAAACAGGGGTGCCATAAGTGCCCCCTCCAGGAAACATGGAAAATTGCTGGTGGCAAGAATCCAAGCATTAAACATAGCATCAAGGACGGTTTCGATACTATGGAACCAAATAAAGCTGGTTCCACTGGAAATGATGATCATGGTTTGGACGAAGCTACTGCTATGCTGCGTAGGGCATCAGACCGGGTTACAGGAAAATCGTCAAGGAATGAATCAAAGCCCACCAAACACTAAACCAGGAGGAAGATAAGAAATTTAGTATATATGCTCCTTACATGTTTTACATTACTGGCCAGTAGATATAAGCTACTCCCTCCGTCTCATAATATAAGAGCGTTTTTGACACTAAACACTCTTATATTATGGGACGGAGGGAGTATTTGAAATCTTAAAATTTGCATAAAAATGCTCTTATATTATGGGACAGAGGGAGTATTTGAAATCTTAAAATTTGCGTAAACATGTCTCTGTTTCCTCAACTACTGCATCATAGTATCATATGAACAGAATATTTATCTGTCTGAACCCTCAGCTTGACGATTGATCTGTGTTCATTATGAAATCCAATGGCCAGATTCTCCTCTCGTGTTTGGGAATGATATGTTTTGAACAAAATTGGACAGAGACTTCATTATAGTAGTATTTGGTGATATTTGATACATGCTGTTGTATCAAATATGGAAAGGTAACCAAAAATAAAAACAGGAATATCTTGAGCACCAACTCTGTGGGCCTGGTTTCTTTCGCGGCTTGATCCGTGGCAACGATTCTTTGGGCTGTTGCTTCGTTGTTTTTGTGCCCTGCGTAGTTGGCATATCATAAATGCCATGATTCTTTGGGCTGTTGCTTCGTTGTTTTTGTGCCCTGCGTAGATGGCATGTCATAAATTTTTGACGCTGATAGTTGCCATACGTGTAGCATGTAGTAACACCGTCCAGACGTTTTTACACTAAAGTTGTCATAAAAAAACAAATCTAAAAAAATGAAACTTGCCATCCAAATAGAAAGTGGCTATGCTTCACAATTAAAGTTGCCATTCTCTTATAACTAAAGTTGCCATAAAAAACGTGTGGACGAAATTACTTCATTCCACACATGTGGGCCTTATCATTTGGGTAAATTGGGTAAATTTTTGGCTGCCATATTAATTTGTTCAAAGATGGGTACACTTGGTTATCTAAAAGGGCAGCGCTAGGGCAACTAAGGTAAGGAAGCCTGTGTAAAATAATGTATTTTTCTTATCACCCACTGCATCATTCAGCTTCTATTTCTATAAAAATGAGGGTGTGGGCACACAAATTTTTCAGAAATATAGTATGTTTAATTAGCTAATAGCTGGGATACATGTGCAACCAAACTCTAAATTGGCATCTCAACCATCCTAAACATGAAAATCAATGAAAATTTGACACTAGGTTTAGATAAAAGTACATAACTTACAAGAACTAGTAGACTACCCGTGCGTTGCCACGGACTCTTGAAATAATTTGCAAGAGTTACATGTTAACTTTTTAAGGTCTCGTCCCGCCAGAGATCCAGACCCCCATCACTGATTCCACCCCGCCTAGGTCGTCGCCTGCCGCTGCGCTGCCCCATCGCGTTCGCCTCCACTTCGGCCGCCCCGACCCCGCCCGCCTCCTCTCCGGCCGCCTTCGCCTCCGGTCCATCCTCCGCCCGGCCCCGCTCCGTCCGCCTCCTCTCCGGCCCTGCTCCGTCCGCCTCCTCTCCGGTCCGTCCGCCGCCCCGCTTCGTCCGCTTCCGCCCCGCGGAGCACGCCGCCGCCCCGCTCCGTCCACCTCCGCCCCGTGCCGCACGTCGCCGCCCCACTCCCCGCTCGGCCGCCGCCCGCTCCCCGAGGCGCTGAAGGGAAAGTCCGGTTTCTTCGGCATGAGGGCGAAGCCCTCCGGGAACTTCGGGCTGGAGTTCTCCGATGCAGGGCAGCGTTGGTGGCTCGGCACGTATCCCACCGCCGATGAGGCCGCTCGTGCCTACGACGTGGCGGTGTGGCGTGCCGGACGGCCGAAGACGGACCTAAACTTCCTGGAGGTCGAGTCCCAGGCCGTGGCGGAGTGGCTCGTGCCGCAGGGCATCCGGATGGAGGAGATACCGGCTAAGAAGGCGAAGAAGAAACCGGCGGTTGTTGTCGCTCCCGGCGAGAGCGACGAGGCGGCGATGGCTTGGTTTGCGTGATTTGCAATTTGCTGCAAAGCCATCTCTAATGAAATGCTATTTGCTACATTTTTAAATAGGAAAATTATTTCGATCAGCCAGCCATAACTCAACAGACCAATCTCTAATGAAATGCTATTTGCTACATTTTTTAAATAGAAAAATTATTCCGATCAGCCAGCCATAACTCAACAGACCAACCCGAACCCACATTTTCTAAAGTAAAAAATATATTTCCCTTAATAGATCAAGATGCCAAAGTGTCGTTTGCCCGAATGGGGAAAACATTTGTAGTCTGCACAGTTGTTATATGTAGATGTATTGTCTACCCAACAAAGGCCTTTTTTAGGAGAAAGGCAGGAGCTTTGCCCAATTCATTAAGAGAGGAAAATAAAATTACAGAATGGCCCTGTTTATGAGGAAAACAAGGCCGAAAACCACGTGATTTAAAAGGGAAAATTGTGCAAAGCCCCGAAAAAAGAAGAGAAACAAAAAAGAAACAACAATTCCGACATCAGCCAACTCGAAACTATACCACCAACTTGCCCACACCCCAGAGATGAGTGGATGAACTCTTCCGAGATGCCTTCAAGAAGGATAACGACGCCCAAGGGCGCCGCCGTTTCCCTCCTTTTCCCGCTAGGATCAGAAATCCTGTATTTTCCATATCCATACAATCGAGTCATTAGGTTTCTGAAATAGTGTAATGGAAAAAGAAGTGCTTCGAATCATTGCTATTTGACTCGGACCTATTCTGAAAAAGTCGAGGTATTTCGAATTGTTTGTTGACACGGACAAAGTAAGCCGTGGTCATCGACCCCCTTCGAAGACTTAAGATTTCGCCCAGAGTGACCCACAACAGCCGGCAGACCTCAGGAGATGGCCGCCCACACCAACAACCCCCACGGCAACCCTTAAAACCAGCAAGCCATGGTCTAGTGAAGAGGAGGAACTCATCGATGACAACTCCAAAGAGGAGGGAGCTACAACGCCATGGTCGCTGGTATCCTTCAACGCCCATCAAACCAAGACTTTCGCCCTAAGCCCCTCGACCTAACCCAGCCCCGAGGAAGGAACTCAGCCACCGCCGATCGAAAGCAAGCCAAGACCACGCTATACGGGCAGCAGCAAACCATGACCACTAGTTCTGAGAGCCCTTCGATCGATCCGCACGACCAACATGGAGGCGAGTCAACACCAACGCACAACACAACACAACCGAGCCTTAGATACACCACGAAAGCCAAAGCTCACGCAGTAAGCACGGCCCGGACGCAGCCCAACCATGCCCATGTCACAGTATCCAACGGCCAGCCCCATGGCCGGAGCGGACAGATCGGGACCGCCATGATCTGAGCCTTCGAGCCCGCTCCCGGGCAGCTGCCCCAGCAACTGAGTCGCCCACGCCTCCTAGGCCACCCACCTCACCACATCCGCCGACGCAAGAGGCACGACACTGCGCTGGCCGTCACCCTCCGCTTGCCGCCCGCCCCATGAGCTCCCCAACTCATGGAGGACACAACCGCGGAGAAAAGGAACCGTCCCCGCCGCCGCCTGCTCGGCGACGGTGAGGGGAGGAGGAGGGTGGGGGTCGCCGGGCTTAGGGTAGCCCATGGGCAGTGGCGGAGCCAGCAAATTGCCAAAGCCCGGGCACGCCGTAAGCTAAACTTTACTTTTGTCTATCAGACACAATAAGTATCATATATTTGGATAAATGTCATGTGCAATATACACACTAATGTTTTATTGATCATAGAAGTAAATAAAAACAGGAATACAATACCAAATAACTCTCCTAACACTAGTCACACAACCTAACCTTTCGACGCCTCGACGACAATAGTACAATCTCCAACGTTCATCCTTGTGCACACAAGAGAATCTACAAGATAAAACACATTAATAATTTATATAATTTTCATTGAAATTAAACACATTAGATAGAATGGAGCGTACCAGTAATATGCTAATTGGACCTGGGCAATTGCCCTTTCCGATACTTCATGGCTTGAAACCGTTTAATAATAGCATCATCATCAAGTCCTTTAAAAATCTCCCGCTCGGTGTAGCAAATCATCAAGTCATTAAACCATGTATCAATCATCTTGCTGCGCAATTTAGATTTGATAATCTTCATTGCCGAGAAAGCTCTTTCGACCGATGCCGTTGAGACTGGCAATAACAAAGCCAACTCTATGATTCTGTACACCAGTGGGAAAACCAAATGTTTCTCAGTTTCAACCATCGTTGTAGCTAAACTTTCAATATCTTTACAAGAAGAAAAGGCCTCATGCCTTCGTACATGAAGAATGTAAGTCTGAAGTTCGTCTCTTATGATTGCACGGTCACCACTAGAGAAATCTCCATGATAAACTTCAGTTAAGCTAGCAAGCTTGTCAACATCAAACTTGGAGAAGGAATTTTTTGGATGAAGGCATGAGAAGGCCACTATTATATTTGAAGATGCTTCATTGAAGCGATGATTCATCTCAGTGCATATCTTGTCAATGGCGACATAGAAGATCTCAACTCGATAGAAATGAAGATTGGTGTAGGTCACACCATCAAGCCTTGAACGACCTCGGACCAGTATTCTTTCATTCATATCCGGCACTGGAATACCTTTGGCGACACAGAAGTGTTGGACTTCGTCGAACAAGCTTTCCCAACCACTTTCTCTCATAGAGGCCAGCCGAGCTTTGACATCACCAACTATTTCAATGGCATTAACAATGTTTATATCTTTTCTCTACAAGACTTGTGAGAGTTCATTTGTGATAGCAAGAAACTTTATCATAAGATGCAATACGAAAGCAAATTTGAAACTCTCCATTATCTCTATCAAACCCGCCGCCTGACACGGTCCACGCCCTTCATCATTGACCTCACGAAGCACATATATGACTAACTTCCACATTCTACTCAAACGAAGCAAAGTTGTATGGTGTGAATCCCATCTAGTATCCCCGGGTCTTGCTAAATTTGTTTCTTGGTTCAAACCTCTTCCACTAAATATCTCACCGCTCTCAAGCTGATCTAAGATATTTTGATGGCGTTCCTCCCTCAGTGAATCCCTTCTCTTGCAAGATACAGTAGTTGTGCTCACAATTAAGGAGACATACTCAAACAAATCATGAATAGAGGAGCAACAACTAGCAACCGAGACAACCACCAATTTGTAAACGATGTGCAAAGCAATTCACATAAAAGGCATAAGGGTTCTCGTCAAGAATTTTCTTTTGCAAACCATTAAATTCACCTCTCATATTTTAAGCTCCATCATATCCTTGCCCTCGTAGACTATGAATGGATAACTTATGATGATCAAGAATGTCAACAAGAGCTACCTTTAGTGCCTCTGATGTAGTCTCACTGGCATGGTATAGAGAGAGAACTCGTTCCACGGTTTTCCCTTTATCATTGACATACCTACATCAAGATTTTTGTAACAAGGTTAAATAAAAGTAGAAAAAACTATGAAATAACAGTTAAAATGAATAATAAACCACTACTAACCTCAACATCACCGCCATTTGCTCTTTGACAGATATATCACATGACTCATCGACAAGCACAGAGAATTTCTTATCACCAATTTCTCTCATGATCGCTTTGGTGACCTCTTCTGCGCAACACTTTGCAAGATCTTCTTGAATTTCAGCAGCAAGCATCTTGCAGTTTCAACTACCATGGTCAAAAGCATTCCTCACTTTCTCATCTCTAGCTTTATGCCAATCTACCATCTCATGGAAGTTACCCTTGTTCAGTGAAGTTGAACTTTTATCATGGCCACGAAAAGCCAAGCCTTGAGCAATGAGATATCTTGCACAACCCAGAGAAGTGTGCAACCGAATTTTGTAAAGTACTTCAGACTCCTTGGATGACCTAGCAAAGTTACTAGACACGCTTTGCCTTTGATTATGAAAATCATCATAATGCAATCTTGCCTTTTTGTGTGCACTATTTACCCCACCAACATGAGCAGGCAATGCCTGATATGCATGCTTCCAATCCCTGAATCCATTTTTGGTGAAGACATCATAACCAAAATGTGTACTACTTCCTGGTTGCTTAAAAAGAAAGCAATAGAAACAAAATGCAGCTTGCTCGGACACACTATATTCTAACCACTCATAATTCTTATACCAATTTTTAGAAAATGCACGGTTCTTGCTACCAATTTTTTTGCGATCAAATTTGACAGTTGGTCGGGTTGGACCCTTCAATATGTGTGCTCTTCTCACCTGATCTTGAATATTCGGATGATAATCAGCAATTAGTTGCCTATGAGCGGGATCACACACAATTTCAGCCAGATTAAACTCATCATCGTCATCGTCCTCAAAATTTACCTCATCATCATCATCATCGCCATCATCCAGCATTTACTGCTCAATCCAGTTCTGAACCTCATCTATCATGTCGTCATCATGTTCATGAACATCACTTGGTTGTGGGTCTTGTGGCGGTTCTTCTTCTAGTGTCAACAAAAAATCTGCTCAACTCTAAAATTTTAACAAGCATAATTAGAGTCGGCAAGCAATCCAATGCACAACTTCTTAAATTACAAATATAACTCACCTAGTTGTCGCTTGCCTCTAGCCCTAATTGTTGGCAGTCTGCTACTGGATGCCTCTTGAACAGGTTGAGTGTTCACTGCCGCTGCTCGTGTCGCTAGTGTCGACGGTGAAGACCCAACGTCCGATCGAGCCGGAGTTGAATTCCCACTAGTGGTACCGGACGATTCGCCGCCTTGGCGCCCCCGCTTACGCTTCCGATCTTGACCGTCGCCCACCGGAGCCAGGGCCGAGGCCTGGCCGCGCGTCATCTCTATTCTCTAATCTCTCTTCTAATCTTGTCGTCCGACGTTGATCTGGCTGCCGGCGGCAGTCTCTACCTCACGCCCTCGCCGCCTCGAAGGTGCAGCTGCGCAGCAGATGTTAGGTCGCGACTAGGTCTCGCGTTCGTGCGCACGCAGACGAACAGGCGACTTGTGGATGGATGGATCGATTCAGATTCTTCTTCAGTACGTGGATTGATCGAGCAAACAAGGCCTATTGGCTGTTGTGGCCCATCTGATTGTTTAGCTTATATGAGTAAGGCCCAAACTGCCGAAAACGCCCGGACTGCCCAGTTAGAGAAGTTTATGTATTTTCCATCGTTTTCTCATGTTTTTGGGCGGTTTTTAGGCATGCGATGGCTAGGAAAGATCGCTATAGTTGAGAAAACCGACGGGATCGAGCCCGGGCACGTGCCCAGGGTGCCCGTACGGTAAATCCGCCACTGCCCATGGGGATGGAGTGACATGGGGCTGGTCGGCATTTTGCTGTCTAGCTGTTTTATCATTTCCAACAAAGGCCTTTCATGCAATATAATTGGGCTATTAAGTTCTAGTATCGATCATACTGTGAGAACAACAAAAAAGAGCATATTGTATACAACGCCACAATAATGATATCATAGACATACATAAAAGTACATGTTAGTACCTTGAGCATTTTAATCCCTTCCTCGTACGTTAGCTTCAACGTTTTCTCTAGGTACTATATATAAATTAGAAGAAGTTGAGACAGTAAATTAAGCAAAAGCACACATATAACAACACAAAACAGTAAGGAGTAATGTCTTACCTTCAGAGGTTCAAATGGATACTGCCTATTTATTGTCTCGAGTTCCTTCCGACAATTTTCATTTGGGTGTTTGAATATTGCTACAATTAGCAATCTATGATATCACAAACCTGAAAACAAAAATCAGTACTTGGTCAGCATCGCTTCAATAGACAAACTAAAGAATTATTTCCTCCAAATCTTCCTTGCCTCAAAGTAGTGCTCCTTAATCTCCATTTCTGCATCCAACCCAATAAACTCACACAGATGCCTGTGAGTGTTTGATTTTTCTGATCTAAATACCGGACCAGCCTCAAACACGCGCCCAAAGCCACCACAGATGCTCATTTGCTTGTATGATTGTGGAGACTGCGCTAAACAAGCAGGCTGGTAATTGTACTCCAGCTTGAATGGAGATGCACCAAGTTCACTTGATCCACCAATCAACTTTGGACTGTGGATCCCAAGTCCGAGAACAAAAACTCGCTGAAAGTCTGCATGTGTATCCAACAATCATGACATGTACTCCCTATGTAAAGAAATATAAGAGCGTTTAGATCACTTCTTTAGTGATCTAAACACTCTTATATTTCTTTGAGGAGGGATTATGGACCAAAAGAAGAAAATAAACATCGCATGCTACAGAAATGGATAATAAAATCTATCTGCATGAGATGCCACATGAATGTCACAAACATAAGCATAGTTTCGATGCACCCTATCTCATGTTGCATGTTAAATACAGGTTTGTGCACGTTGCCTTTTGCTGGTAGATGGAGATACTAAGATGAAAAAATGGTCACACAAAAATTGCTTTTCAAATGTTAATATTACCAAGACTAATCCATGAATAAAATGTATGCAACTATGCACAGTAAAGATACTTAAAATAGTTACTGGACTAAACTCACTGATATAGAGCTATCAAAACCGGAGCCAAGGCTCAAATCTTGAGCAACGATCAAAGCAGACTTCAGCCTTGTGGTTGCCGCATAGGCTCACCACACTGACAACACCAACTCTCTTCCGTCTTCTCAGTTTCTTGACAAAAAATGATACTGCTATTTGCACATTAGGGAGTAAATTATGCTTCAAGCATTCCTCAAACCAAATCGGCAATATGTAGGCTTAAAATATCAGCAGGCAATAGGTAGATGGAGACCGATTTTTCAACACCCGGGTGTCTAGACACCCGGCTATCATGCCGTTCAGGCAATACATGCCTCATTGGGATATGTGTATGGTCGTGCAGCACTGTTTCCATTAGCACGCAAGGTGAACAGTAAAAAGATGTGACACTACAACTTTACCATGGCCTTTCGCTATAAACAATTCTCCACTCACCTGTCACTTCGTGGTGGTCAGTGTGCTTGTCCCTCAAATGAGAGAAGCTGTCGGGAGGAGAGAGAGTCTTTTAAGGCACCGAGTGAGAAGAAAGGTAAGGATAGCCAGCCTTTTTTTTGTGAGCCTGTTTGTGAGAGAGCAGAAATGTCAGAAGAGAGAGACTGAGAGACAATGTAGAAGGAAGAAAAAACAATATGAGAGAGCGATGATGAATCTTGCTATCGTTCAAAATATTTTCTAGGAGAGAGAGCGCAGTGTTCAGTCTCACCATTGCCAGCGAAAAAGCCTCCTTCACGTGTCACACAACACTGTAGGACAGTGCCTGTCCTATCATGCCGTCGAAGACAAGCTACTAGTCAGTACGCCTCTACATGCATGGCTATTAGATAATTCAAATGGGCTGATAAAGCTGGCAGGTCCTGCAAATGGTATTATTTTAGTCAGGCCTTAGCACGAATCTCAGAGGGATTGTACGAAGGTGATAAGGGGGTGCCGGGAGTCCCGGGAGCTACCACACCTTTTCGATGTCACAAACATAAGCATAGTTTCGATGCACACTATCTCATGTTGCATGTTAAATACAGATTTGTGCACGTTGCCTTTTGCTGGTAGATGGAGATACTAAGATGAAAAAATGGTCACACAAAAATTGCTTTTCAAATGTTAATATTACCAAGACTAATCCATGAATAAAATGTATGCAACTATGCACAGTAAAGATACTTAAAATAGTTACTGGACTAAACTCACTGATATAGAGCTATCAAAACCGGAGCCAAGGCTCAAATCTTGAACAACGATCAAAGCAGACTTCAGCCTTGTGGTTGCCGCATAGGCTCACCACACTGACAACACCAACTCTCTTCCGTCTTCTCAGTTTCTTGACAAAAGGGGAGTGGTGTCTACATAACCTTGTAGACCGAAAGCGTTAACGATCTAGAGATCGTGGTTGGCCTAGTCGTACTCGCGTCGCGATCCAATCCGATCCAAGTACCGCACGTTCGACACCTCCGAGTTTAGCACACGTACGGCTCGGCAGCGTCCTCTCCTTCTTAATCCAGCAAGTGCGGTAGAGGAGGTAGATGAGATCTGAACCAACACGACGGCGTGGTGGTGGTGGTGCCGGCGGAACTCCGGCAGGGCTTTGCCAAGCGCTCACGGAACGTGGAGGAGTAACGGGAGGGAGACGGGGCAAGCACGGAAGGGTTGGCTGCCCCCGTGCCTCCCCACTATATATAGGGGTGAGGGAGGGGCATGGCAGCCCTAGCCCCCCTCCCAAGGTAGGGGGCGGCGGCCAAGGGGGGAGGAGTGCCCTCCAAGCCAAGTGGAGGCCCTCCCCCTTAGGGTTTCCCCTCCCCCATGCACATGGGCCTTGTAGGGGCTGGTGCCCTTGGCCCATTAAGGCCAGGGCGCCCCCTACATGCTAATGTATGGGATGTGGTGGAACCCTCCGAGGACTTTCGGACCCCTCCGGAACCCTCTGGAACCTTCCAGTGCTTCCCGGTAGAATACCGAAAAAACTAGACTTTTTCCCGGAACCCCGACAACAACTTTTCATATATAAATCTTTACCTCCGGACCATTCCGGAGCTCCTCGTGACATCCCGGATCCCATCTAGGACTCCGAGCGACCTTCGGATTTTCCACTATTAATATCTCAATACTACCCTAGTGCTACCGAACGTTAAGCGTGCGACCCTACGTGTTCGGGAACATGCAGACATGACCGAGAAACCTCTCCGATCAATAAACAATAGCAGGACCTATATGCCCATATTGTGAAGGAAATATGCCCTAGAGGCAATAATAAAGTTGTTATTTATGTTTCCTTATATCATGATAAATGTTTATTATTCATGCTAGAATTGTATTAACCGGAAACTTAATACATGTGTGAATACATAGACAAAACAAAGTGTCCCTAGTATGCCTCTACTAGACTAGCTCGTTAATCCAAGATGGTTAAGTTTCCATACCATAGACATGTGTTGTCATTTGATGAACGGGATCACATCATTAGGAGAATGATGTGATGGACAAGACCCATCCGTTAGCTTAGCATAATGATCGTATAGCTTTATTGCTATTGCTTTCTTCATGACTTATACATATTTCTCTGACTATGAGATTATGCAACTCCCGAATACCGGAGGAACACTTTGTGTGCTATCAAATGTCACAACGTAACTGGGTGATTATAAAGATGCTCTACAGGTGTCTCCAATGGTGTTTGTTGAGTTGGCATAGATCAAGATTAGGATTTGTCACTCCGTATATCGGAGAGGTATCTCTGGGCCCTCTCGGTAATGCTCATCACTATAAGCCTTGCAAGCAATGTGACTAATGAGTTAGTTGCGGGATGATGCATTACGGAACGAGTAAATAGACTTGCCGGTAACGAGATTGAACTAGGTATGATGATATCGACGATCGAATCTCGGGCAAGTAACATACCGATGACAAAGGGAACAACGTATGTTGTTACGCGGTTTGACCAATAAAGATCTTCGTAGAATATGTAGGAGCCAATATGAGCATCCAGGTTCTGCTATTGGTTATTGACCGGAGATGTGTCTTGGTCATGTCTACAGAGTTCTCGAACCCTTAGGGTCCGCACGCTTAACGCTCGATGACGATTTGTATTATGAGTTTATGTGATTTGATGACCGAAGGTTGTTCGGAGTCCCGGATGAGATCACGGACGTGACGAGGAGTCTCGGAATGGTTGAGACATAAAGATTCATATATTGGAAGGTTACATTCGGACACCGGAATGGTTCGGGTCGTTTCAGATAAGTTTCGGAGTATCGGGGGTTACCGGAACCCCCTGGGAAGCTATTGGGCCTCATGGGCCTAGTGGTGGAAGAGAGGAGGCAGGCCAAGGTGTGCGTGCGCCCCCTAGACCAAACCGAATTGGACTAGGGCTAGGGGGCCCGGCCCCCTTTCCTTCTCTTCTCCCTCTCCTTCCCTCCTTGTCCTTGTGGAAGTAGGAAGGGGGGGGATCCTACTTGGAGGTAGGACTCCCCCCTTGGGCGCGCCTCCTCCTGGCCGGCCTCCTCCTCCCTCCCTCCTTTATATACGTGGGGAATGGGGCACCCAAAGGCACAACAGACAATCTCTTAGCCGTGTGCGGTGCCCCCCTCCACAGTTTCACACCTCGGTCATATCGTCGTAGTGCTTAGGTGAAGCCCTGCGCCGGTAACTTCATCATCACCATCACCACGCCGTTGTGCTGACGGAACTCTCCCTCGGCCTCAGCTGGATCTAGAGTTCGAGGGACATCACCGAGCTGAACGTGTGCCGATCGCGGAGGTGCCGTGCGTTCGGTACTTGATCGGTTGGATCGCGAAGACGTTCGACTACATCAACCGCGTTACTAAACGATTCCGCTTTCGGTCTACGAGGGTACGTGGACACACTCTCCCCACTCGTTGCTATGCTTCTCCTAGATAGATCTTGCGTGATCGTAGGCAAATTTTTTGAAATACTACGTTCCCCAACAGTGGCATCCGAGCCAGGTCTATGCGTAGATGTTATATGCACGAGTAGAACACAATGAGTTGTGGGCGATAATAGTCATACTGCTTACCAGCATGTCTTACTTTGGTTCGGCGGTATTGTTGGATGAAGCGGCCCGGACCGACATTACATGACCGTGTTCATGAGACTGGTTCTACCGACGTGCTTCGCACACAGGTGGCTAGCGGGTGTCTGTTTCTCCAACTTCAGTTGAATCGAGTTTGACTACGCCCGGTCCTTGTTGAAGGTTAAAACAACACACTTGACGAAAAATCGCTGTGGTTTTGATGCGTAGGTAAGAACGGTTCTTGCTAGAAGCCCGTAGCAGCCACGTAAAACTTGCAACAACAAAGTAGAGGACGTCTAACTTGTTTTTGCAGGGCTTGCTGTGATGTGATATGGCCAAGACGTGATGATATATAAATTATTGTATGAGATGATCATGTTTTGTAATAGTTATCGGCAACTGGCAGGGGCCATATGGTTGTCTCTTTATTGTATGAAATGCAATCGCCATGTAATTGCTTTACTTTATCACTAAGAGGTAGCGATAGTCGTAGAAGCAATAGTTGGCGAGACGACAACGATGCTTCGATGGAGATCAAGGTGTCAAGCCGATGACGATGGTGATCATGACGGTGCTTTGGAGATGGAGATCAAAGGCACAAGATGATGATGGCCATATCATATCACTTATTTGATTGCATGTGATGTTTATCTTTTTATGCATTTTATTTTGCTTAGTACGGCGGTAGCATTATAAGATGATCTCTCACTAAATTTCAAGGTACAAGTGTTCTCCCTGAGTATGCACCGTTGCTACAGTTCGTCGTGCCAGACACCATGTGATGATCGGGTGTGATAAGCTCTACGTTCACATACAACGGGTGCAAGCCAGTTTTGCACACACAGAATACTCGGGTTAAACTTGACGAGCCTAGCATATGCAGATATGGCCTCGGAACACTGAGACCGAAAGGTCGAGCGTGAATCATATAGTAGATATGATCAACATAGTGATGTTCATCATTGGAAACTACTCCATCTCATGTGACGATTGGACATGGTTTAGTTGATATGGATCACGTGATCACTTAGATGATTAGAGGGATGTCTATCTAAGTGGGAGTTCTTAAGTAATATGATTAATTGAACTTTAATTTATCATGAACTTAGTCCTAATAGTATTTGCATATCCATGTTGTAGATCAATAAGCTCGCGTATAGCTTCCCCGTTTATTTTTGATATGTTCCTAGAGAAAAATAAGTTGAAAGATGATAGTAGCAATGATGCAGACTAGGTTCGTGATCTGAGGATTATCCTCATTGCTGCGCAGAAGAATTATGTCCTTGATGCACCGCTAGGTGACGGACCTATTGCAGGAGAAGATGCATACGTTATGAACGTTTGGCAAAGCTCGGTATGATGACTACTTGATAGTTTAGTGCACCATGCTTTTCGGCTTAGAACCGGGACTTAAAAAATGTTTTGAAATGTCATGGAGCATATGAGATGTTCCAGGAGCTTAAAAAAATGAAACTTGCCATCCAAATAGAAAGTGGCTATGCTTCACAATTAAAGTTGCCATTCTCTTATAACTAAAGTTGCCATAAAAAACGTGTGGACGAAATTACTTCATTCCACACATGTGGGCCTTATCATTTGGGTAAATTGGGTAAATTTTTGGCTGCCATATTAATTTGTTCAAAGATGGGTACACTTGGTTATCTAAAAGGGCAGCGCTAGGGCAACTAAGGTAAGGAAGCCTGTGTAAAATAATGTATTTTTCTTATCACCCACTGCATCATTCAGCTTCTATTTCTATAAAAATATGAGGGTGTGGGCACACAAATTTTTCAGAAATATAGTATGTTTAATTAGCTAATAGCTGGGATACATGTGCAACCAAACTCTAAATTGGCATCTCAACCATCCTAAACATGAAAATCAATGAAAATTTGACACTAGGTTTAGATAAAAGTACATAACTTACAAGAACTAGTAGACTACCCGTGCGTTGCCACGGACTCTTGAAATAATTTGCAAGAGTTACATGTTAACTTTTTAAGGTCTCGTCCCGCCAGAGATCCAGACCCCCATCACTGATTCCACCCCGCCTAGGTCGTCGCCTGCCGCTGCGCTGCCCCATCGCGTTCGCCTCCACTTCGGCCGCCCCGACCCCGCCCGCCTCCTCTCCGGCCGCCTCCGCCTCCGGTCCATCCTCCGCCCGGCCCCGCTCCGTCCGCCTCCTCTCCGGCCCTGCTCCGTCCGCCTCCTCTCCGGTCCGTCCGCCGCCCCGCTCCGTCCGCTTCCGCCCCGCGGAGCACGCCGCCGCCCCGCTCCGTCCACCTCCGCCCCGTGCCGCACGTCGCCGCCCCACTCCCCGCTCGGCCGCCGCCCGCTCCCCGAGGCGCTGAAGGGAAAGTCCGGTTTCTTCGGCATGAGGGCGAAGCCCTCCGGGAACTTCGGACTGGAGTTCTCCGATGCCGGGCAGCGTTGGTGGCTCGGCACGTATCCCACCGCCGATGAGGCCGCTCGTGCCTACGACGTGGCGGTGTGGCGTGCCGGACGGCCGAAGACGGACCTAAACTTCCTGGAGGTCGAGTCCCAGGCCGTGGCGGAGTGGCTCGTGCCGCAGGGCATCCGGATGGAGGAGATACCGGCTAAGAAGGCGAAGAAGAAACCGGCGGTTGTTGTCGCTCCCGGCGAGAGCGACGAGGCGGCGATGGCTTGGTTTGCGTGATTTGCAATTTGCTGCAAAGCCATCTCTAATGAAATGCTATTTGCTACATTTTTAAATAGGAAAATTATTTCGATCAGCCAGCCATAACTCAACAGACCAATCTCTAATGAAATGCTATTTGCTACATTTTTTAAATAGAAAAATTATTCCGATCAGCCAGCCATAACTCAACAGACCAACCCGAACCCACATTTTCTAAAGTAAAAAATATATTTCCCTTAATAGATCAAGATGCCAAAGTGTCGTTTGCCCGAATGGGGAAAACATTTGTAGTCTGCACAGTTGTTATATGTAGATGTATTGTCTACCCAACAAAGGCCTTTTTAGGAGAAAGGCAGGAGCTTTGCCCAATTCATTAAGAGAGGAAAATAAAATTACAGAATGGCCCTGTTTATGAGGAAAACAAGGCCGAAAACCACGTGATTTAAAAGGGAAAATTGTGCAAAGCCCCGAAAAAAGAAGAGAAACAAAAAAGAAACAACAATTCCGACATCAGCCAACTCGAAACTATACCACCAACTTGCCCACACCCCAGAGATGAGTGGATGAACTCTTCCGAGATGCCTTCAAGAAGGATAACGACGCCCAAGGGCGCCGCCGTTTCCCTCCTTTTCCCGCTAGGATCAGAAATCCTGTATTTTCCATATCCATACAATCGAGTCATTAGGTTTCTGAAATAGTGTAATGGAAAAAGAAGTGCTTCGAATCATTGCTATTTGACTCGGACCTATTCTGAAAAAGTCGAGGTATTTCGAATTGTTTGTTGACACGGACAAAGTAAGCCGTGGTCATCGACCCCCTTCGAAGACTTAAGATTTCGCCCAGAGTGACCCACAACAGCCGGCAGACCTCAGGAGATGGCCGCCCACACCAACAACCCCCACGGCAACCCTTAAAACCAGCAAGCCATGGTCTAGTGAAGAGGAGGAACTCATCGATGACAACTCCAAAGAGGAGGGAGCTACAACGCCATGGTCGCTGGTATCCTTCAACGCCCATCAAACCAAGACTTTCGCCCTAAGCCCCTCGACCTAACCCAGCCCCGAGGAAGGAACTCAGCCACCGCCGATCGAAAGCAAGCCAAGACCACGCTATACGGGCAGCAGCAAACCATGACCACTAGTTCTGAGAGCCCTTCGATCGATCCGCACGACCAACATGGAGGCGAGTCAACACCAACGCACAACACAACACAACCGAGCCTTAGATACACCACGAAAGCCAAAGCTCACGCAGTAAGCACGGCCCGGACGCAGCCCAACCATGCCCATGTCACAGTATCCAACGGCCAGCCCCATGGCCGGAGCGGACAGATCGGGACCGCCATGATCTGAGCCTTCGAGCCCGCTCCCGGGCAGCTGCCCCAGCAACTGAGTCGCCCACGCCTCCTAGGCCACCCACCTCACCACATCCGCCGACGCAAGAGGCACGACACTGCGCTGGCCGTCACCCTCCGCTTGCCGCCCGCCCCATGAGCTCCCCAACTCATGGAGGACACAACCGCGGAGAAAAGGAACCGTCCCCGCCGCCGCCTGCTCGGCGACGGTGAGGGGAGGAGGAGGGTGGGGGTCGCCGGGCTTAGGGTAGCCCATGGGGAGTGGCGGAGCCAGCAAATTGCCAAAGCCCGGGCACGCCGTAAGCTAAACTTTACTTTTGTCTATCAGACACAATAAGTATCATATATTTGGATAAATGTCATGTGCAATATACACACTAATGTTTTATTGATCATAGAAGTAAATAAAAACAGGAATACAATACCAAATAACTCTCCTAACACTAGTCACACAACCTAACCTTTCGACGCCTCGACGACAATAGTACAATCTCCAACGTTCATCCTTGTGCACACAAGAGAATCTACAAGATATAACACATTAATAATTTATATAATTTTCATTGAAATTAAACACATTAGATAGAATGGAGCGTACCAGTAATATGCTAATTGGACCTGGGCAATTGCCCTTTCCGATACTTCATGGCTTGAAACCGTTTAATAATAGCATCATCATCAAGTCCTTTAAAAATCTCCCGCTCGGTGTAGCAAATCATCAAGTCATTAAACCATGTATCAATCATCTTGCTGCGCAATTTAGATTTGATAATCTTCATTGCCGAGAAAGCTCTTTCGACCGATGCCGTTGAGACTGGCAATAACAAAGCCAACTCTATGATTCTGTACACCAGTGGGAAAACCAAATGTTTCTCAGTTTCAACCATCGTTGTAGCTAAACTTTCAATATCTTTACAAGAAGAAAAGGCCTCATGCCTTCGTACATGAAGAATGTAAGTCTGAAGTTCGTCTCTTATGATTGCACGGTCACCACTAGAGAAATCTCCATGATAAACTTCAGTTAAGCTAGCAAGCTTGTCAACATCAAACTTGGAGAAGGAATTTTTTGGATGAAGGCATGAGAAGGCCACTATTATATTTGAAGATGCTTCATTGAAGCGATGATTCATCTCAGTGCATATCTTGTCAATGGCGACATAGAAGATCTCAACTCGATAGAAATGAAGATTGGTGTAAGTCACACCATCAAGCCTTGAACGACCTCGGACCGGTATTCTTTCATTCATATCGGGCACCGGAATACCTTTGGCGACACAAAAGTGTTGGACTTCATCGAACAAGCTTTCCCAACCACTTTCTCTCATAGAGGCCAGCCGAGCTTTGACATCACCAACTAGTTCAATGGCATTAACAATGTTTATATCTTTTCTCTGCAAGACTTGTGAGAGTTCATTTGTGATAGCAAGCAACTTTATCATAAGATGCAATACGAAAGCAAATTTGAAACTCTCCATTATCTCTATCAAACCCGCCGCTTGAGACGGTCCGCGCCCTTCATCATTGACCTCACGAAGCACATATATGACTGACTTCCACATTTGACTCAAACGAAGCAAAGTTGTATGGTGTGAACCCCATCTAGTATCCCCGGGTCTTGCTAAATTTGTTTCTTGGTTCAAACCTCTTCCACTAAATATCTCACCACTCTCAAGCTGATCTAAGATATTTTGATGACGTTCCTCCCTCAGTGAATCCCTTCTCTTGCAAGATACAGTAGTTGTGCTCACAATTAAGGAGACATACTCAAACAAATCATGAATAGAGGAGCAACAACTAGCAACCGAGACAACCACCAATTGTAAACGATGTGCAAAGCAATGCACATAAAAGGCATAAGGGTTCTCATCAAGAATTTTCTTTTGCAAACCATTAAATTCACCTCTCATATTTGAAGCTCCATCATATCCTTGCCCTCGTAGACTATGAATGGATAACTTATGATGATCAAGAATGTCAACAAGAGCTACCTTTAGTGCCTCTGATGTAGTCTCACTGACATGGTATAGAGAGAGAAATCGTTCCACGGCCTTCCCTTTATCATTGACATACCTACATCAAGATTTTTGTAACAAGGTTAAATAAAAGTAGAAAAAAACTATGAAATAACAATTTAAATGAATAATAAACCACTACTAACCTCAACATCACCGCCATTTGCTCTTTGACAGATATATCACGTGACTCATCGATAAGCACAGAGAATTTCTTATCACCAATTTCTCTCATGATCGCTTTGGTGACCTCTTCTGCGCAACACTTTGCAAGATCTTTTGAATTTCAGCAGCAAGCATCTTGCAGCTTCTACTACCATGGTCAAAAGCATGCCTCACTTTCTCATCTCTAGCTTTATGCCAATCTACCATCTCACGGAAGTTACCCTTGTTCAGTGAAGTTGAACTTTCATCATGGCCACGAAAAGCCAAGCCTTGAGCAATGAGATATCTTGCACAACCCAGAGAAGTGTGCAACCGAATTTTGTAAAGTACTTCAGACTCCTTGGATGACCTAGCAAAGTTACTAGACACGCTTTGCCTTTGATTACGAAAATCATCATAATGCAATCTTGCCTTGTTGTGTGCACTATTTACCCCACCAACATGAGCAGGCAATGCCTGATATGCATGCTTCCAATCCCTGAATCCTTTTTTGGTGAAGACATCATAACCAAAATGTGTACTACTTCCTGGTTGCTTAAAAAGAAAGCAATAGAAACAAAATGCAGCTTGCTCGGACACACTATATTCTAACCACTCATAATTCTTATACCAATTTTAGAAAATGCACGGTTCTTGCTACCAATTTTTTTGCGATCAAATTGACAGTTGGTCGGGTTGGACCCTTCAATATGTATGCTCTTCTCACCTGATCTTGAATATTCGGATGATAATCAGCAATTTGTTGCCTATGAGCGGGATCACACACAATTTCAGCTGGATTAAACTCATCATCGTCCTCGTCCTCAAAATTCACCTCATCATCATCACCATCATCGTCATCATCCAACATTTCCTGCTCAATCCAGTTCTGAACCTCATCTATCACGTCGTCATCATGTTCATGAACATCACTTGGTTGTGGGTCTTGTGGCGGTTCCACTTGTGAATTTCTTCTAGTGTCAACAAAAAATCTGCTCAACTCTAAAATTTTAATGAGCATAATTAGAGTCGGCAAGAAATCCAATGCATAACTTCTCAAATTACAAATATAACTCACCTAGTTGTCGCTTGCCTCTAGCCCTAATTGTTGGCAGTCTGCTACTGGATGCCTCTTGAACAGGTTGAGTGTTCACTGCCGCTGCTCGTGTCGCTAGTGTCGACGGTGAAGACCCAACGTCCGATCGAGTCGGAGTTGAATTCCCACTGGTGGTACCGGACGATTCGCCGCCTTGGCGCCCCCGCTTACGCTTCCGATCTTGACCGTCGCCCACCGGAGCCAGGGCCGAGGCCTGGCCGCGCGTCATCTCTATTCTCTAATCTCTCTTCTAATCTTGTCGTCCGACGTTGATCTGGCTGCCGGCGGCAGTCTCTACCTCACGCCCTCGCCGCCTCGAAGGTGCAGCTGCGCAGCAGATGTTAGGTCGCGACTAGGTCTCGCGTTCGTGCGCACGCAGACGAACAGGCGACTTGTGGATGGATGGATCGATTCAGATTCTTCTTCAGTACGTGGATTGATCGAGCAAACAAGGCCTATTGGCTGTTGTGGCCCATCTGATTGTTTAGCTTATATGAGTAAGGCCCAAACTGCCGAAAACGCCCGGACTGCCCAGTTAGAGAAGTTTATGTATTTTCCATCGTTTTCTCATGTTTTTGGGCGGTTTTTAGGCATGCGATGGCTAGGAAAGATCGCTATAGTTGAGAAAACCGACGGGATCGAGCCCGGGCACGTGCCCAGGGTGCCCGTACGGTAAATCCGCCACTGCCCATGGGGATGGAGTGACATGGGGCTGGTCGGCATTTTGCTGTCTAGCTGTTTTATCATTTCCAACAAAGGCCTTTCATGCAATATAATTGGGCTATTAAGTTCTAGTATCGATCATACTGTGAGAACAACAAAAAAGAGCATATTGTATACAACGCCACAATAATGATATCATAGACATACATAAAAGTACATGTTAGTACCTTGAGCATTTTAATCCCTTCCTCGTACGTTAGCTTCAACGTTTTCTCTAGGTACTATATATAAATTAGAAGAAGTTGAGACAGTAAATTAAGCAAAAGCACACATATAACAACACAAAACAGTAAGGAGTAATGTCTTACCTTCAGAGGTTCAAATGGATACTGCCTATTTATTGTCTCGAGTTCCTTCCGACAATTTTCATTTGGGTGTTTGAATATTGCTACAATTAGCAATCTATGATATCACAAACCTGAAAACAAAAATCAGTACTTGGTCAGCATCGCTTCAATAGACAAACTAAAGAATTATTTCCTCCAAATCTTCCTTGCCTCAAAGTAGTGCTCCTTAATCTCCATTTCTGCATCCAACCCAATAAACTCACACAGATGCCTGTGAGTGTTTGATTTTTCTGATCTAAATACCGGACCAGCCTCAAACACGCGCCCAAAGCCACCACAGATGCTCATTTGCTTGTATGATTGTGGAGACTGCGCTAAACAAGCAGGCTGGTAATTGTACTCCAGCTTGAATGGAGATGCACCAAGTTCACTTGATCCACCAATCAACTTTGGGACTGTGGATCCCAAGTCCGAGAACAAAAACTCGCTGAAAGTCTGCATGTGTATCCAACAATCATGACATGTACTCCCTATGTAAAGAAATATAAGAGCGTTTAGATCACTTCTTTAGTGATCTAAACACTCTTATATTTCTTTGAGGAGGGATTATGGACCAAAAGAAGAAAATAAACATTGCATGCTACAGAAATGGATAATAAAATCTATCTGCATGAGATGCCACATGAATGTCACAAACATAAGCATAGTTTCGATGCACCCTATCTCATGTTGCATGTTAAATACAGGTTTGTGCACGTTGCCTTTTGCTGGTAGATGGAGATACTAAGATGAAAAAATGGTCACACAAAAATTGCTTTTCAAATGTTAATATTACCAAGGACTAATCCATGAATAAAATGTATGCAACTATGCACAGTAAAGATACTTAAAATAGTTACTGGACTAAACTCACTGATATAGAGCTATCAAAACCGGAGCCAAGGCTCAAATCTTGAGCAACGATCAAAGCAGACTTCAGCCTTGTGGTTGCCGCATAGGCTCACCACACTGACAACACCAACTCTCTTCCGTCTTCTCAGTTTCTTGACAAAAATGATACTGCTATTTGCACATTAGGGAGTAAATTATGCTTCAAGCATTCCTCAAACCAAATCGGCAATATGTAGGCTTAAAATATCAGCAGGCAATAGGTAGATGGAGACCGATTTTTCAACACCCGGGTGTCTAGACACCCGGCTATCATGCCGTTCAGGCAATACATGCCTCATTGGGATATGTGTATGGTCGTGCAGCACTGTTTCCATTAGCACGCAAGGTGAACAGTAAAAAGATGTGACACTACAACTTTACCATGGCCTTTCGCTATAAACAATTCTCCACTCACCTGTCACTTCGTGGTGGTCAGTGTGCTTGTCCCTCAAATGAGAGAAGCTGTCGGGAGGAGAGAGAGTCTTTTAAGGCACCGAGTGAGAAGAAAGGTAAGGATAGCCAGCCTTTTTTTGTGAGCCTGTTTGTGAGAGAGCAGAAATGTCAGAAGAGAGAGACTGAGAGACAATGTAGAAGGAAGAAAAAACAATATGAGAGAGCGATGATGAATCTTGCTATCGTTCAAAATATTTTTCTAGGAGAGAGAGCGCAGTGTTCAGTCTCACCATTGCCAGCGAAAAAGCCTCCTTCACGTGTCACACAACACTGTAGGACAGTGCCTGTCCTATCATGCCGTCGAAGACAAGCTACTAGTCCAGTACGCCTCTACATGCATGGCTATTAGATAATTCAAATGGGCTGATAAAGCTGGCAGGTCCTGCAAATGGTATTATTTTAGTCAGGCCTTAGCACGAATCTCAGAGGGATTGTACGAAGGTGATAAGGGGGTGCCGGGAGTCCCGGGAGCTACCACACCTTTTCGATGTCACAAACATAAGCATAGTTTCGATGCACACTATCTCATGTTGCATGTTAAATACAGATTTGTGCACGTTGCCTTTTGCTGGTAGATGGAGATACTAAGATGAAAAAATGGTCACACAAAAATTGCTTTTCAAATGTTAATATTACCAAGACTAATCCATGAATAAAATGTATGCAACTATGCACAGTAAAGATACTTAAAATAGTTACTGGACTAAACTCACTGATATAGAGCTATCAAAAACCGGAGCCAAGGCTCAAATCTTGAACAACGATCAAAGCAGACTTCAGCCTTGTGGTTGCCGCATAGGCTCACCACACTGACAACACCAACTCTCTTCCGTCTTCTCAGTTTCTTGACAAAAGGGGAGTGGTGTCTACATAACCTTGTAGACCGAAAGCGTTAACGATCTAGAGATCGTGGTTGGCCTAGTCGTACTCGCGTCGCGATCCAATCCGATCCAAGTACCGCACGTTCGACACCTCCGAGTTTAGCACACGTACGGCTCGGCAGCGTCCTCTCCTTCTTAATCCAGCAAGTGCGGTAGAGGAGGTAGATGAGATCTGAACCAACACGACGGCGTGGTGGTGGTGGTGCCGGCGGAACTCCGGCAGGGCTTTGCCAAGCGCTCACGGAACGTGGAGGAGTAACGGGAGGGAGACGGGGCAAGCACGGAAGGGTTGGCTGCCCCCGTGCCTCCCCACTATATATAGGGGTGAGGGAGGGGCATGGCAGCCCTAGCCCCCCTCCCAAGGTAGGGGGCGGCGGCCAAGGGGGGAGGAGTGCCCTCCAAGCCAAGTGGAGGCCCTCCCCCTTAGGGTTTCCCCTCCCCCATGCACATGGGCCTTGTAGGGGCTGGTGCCCTTGGCCCATTAAGGCCAGGGCGCCCCCTACATGCTAATGTATGGGACGTGGTGGAACCCTCCGAGGACTTTCGGACCCCTCCGGAACCCTCTGGAACCTTCCAGTGCTTCCCGGTAGAATACCGAAAAAACTAGACTTTTTCCCGGAACCCCGACAACAACTTTTCATATATAAATCTTTACCTCCGGACCATTCCGGAGCTCCTCGTGACATCCCGGATCCCATCTAGGACTCCGAGCGACCTTCGGATTTTCCACTATTAATATCTCAATACTACCCTAGTGCTACCGAACGTTAAGCGTGCGACCCTACGTGTTCGGGAACATGCAGACATGACCGAGAAACCTCTCCGATCAATAAACAATAGCAGGACCTATATGCCCATATTGTGAAGGAAATATGCCCTAGAGGCAATAATAAAGTTGTTATTTATGTTTCCTTATATCATGATAAATGTTTATTATTCATGCTAGAATTGTATTAACCGGAAACTTAATACATGTGTGAATACATAGACAAAACAAAGTGTCCCTAGTATGCCTCTACTAGACTAGCTCGTTAATCCAAGATGGTTAAGTTTCCATACCATAGACATGTGTTGTCATTTGATGAACGGGATCACATCATTAGGAGAATGATGTGATGGACAAGACCCATCCGTTAGCTTAGCATAATGATCGTATAGCTTTATTGCTATTGCTTTCTTCATGACTTATACATATTTCTCTGACTATGAGATTATGCAACTCCCGAATACCGGAGGAACACTTTGTGTGCTATCAAATGTCACAACGTAACTGGGTGATTATAAAGATGCTCTACAGGTGTCTCCAATGGTGTTTGTTGAGTTGGCATAGATCAAGATTAGGATTTGTCACTCCGTATATCGGAGAGGTATCTCTGGGCCCTCTCGGTAATGCTCATCACTATAAGCCTTGCAAGCAATGTGACTAATGAGTTAGTTGCGGGATGATGCATTACGGAACGAGTAAATAGACTTGCCGGTAACGAGATTGAACTAGGTATGATGATATCGACGATCGAATCTCGGGCAAGTAACATACCGATGACAAAGGGAACAACGTATGTTGTTACGCGGTTTGACCAATAAAGATCTTCGTAGAATATGTAGGAGCCAATATGAGCATCCAGGTTCTGCTATTGGTTATTGACCGGAGATGTGTCTTGGTCATGTCTACAGAGTTCTCGAACCCTTAGGGTCCGCACGCTTAACGCTCGATGACGATTTGTATTATGAGTTTATGTGATTTGATGACCGAAGGTTGTTCGGAGTCCCGGATGAGATCACGGACGTGACGAGGAGTCTCGGAATGGTTGAGACATAAAGATTCATATATTGGAAGGTTACATTCGGACACCGGAATGGTTCGGGTCGTTTCAGATAAGTTTCGGAGTATCGGGGGTTACCGGAACCCCCTGGGAAGCTATTGGGCCTCATGGGCCTAGTGGTGGAAGAGAGGAGGCAGGCCAAGGTGTGCGTGCGCCCCCTAGACCAAACCGAATTGGACTAGGGCTAGGGGGCCCGGCCCCCTTTCCTTCTCTTCTCCCTCTCCTTCCCTCCTTGTCCTTGTGGAAGTAGGAAGGGGGGGGATCCTACTTGGAGGTAGGACTCCCCCCTTGGGCGCGCCTCCTCCTGGCCGGCCTCCTCCTCCCTCCCTCCTTTATATACGTGGGGAATGGGGCACCCAAAGGCACAACAGACAATCTCTTAGCCGTGTGCGGTGCCCCCCTCCACAGTTTCACACCTCGGTCATATCGTCGTAGTGCTTAGGTGAAGCCCTGCGCCGGTAACTTCATCATCACCATCACCACGCCGTTGTGCTGACGGAACTCTCCCTCGGCCTCAGCTGGATCTAGAGTTCGAGGGACATCACCGAGCTGAACGTGTGCCGATCGCGGAGGTGCCGTGCGTTCGGTACTTGATCGGTTGGATCGCGAAGACGTTCGACTACATCAACCGCGTTACTAAACGATTCCGCTTTCGGTCTACGAGGGTACGTGGACACACTCTCCCCACTCGTTGCTATGCTTCTCCTAGATAGATCTTGCGTGATCGTAGGCAAATTTTTTGAAATACTACGTTCCCCAACAGTGGCATCCGAGCCAGGTCTATGCGTAGATGTTATATGCACGAGTAGAACACAATGAGTTGTGGGCGATAATAGTCATACTGCTTACCAGCATGTCTTACTTTGGTTCGGCGGTATTGTTGGATGAAGCGGCCCGGACCGACATTACATGACCGTGTTCATGAGACTGGTTCTACCGACGTGCTTCGCACACAGGTGGCTAGCGGGTGTCTGTTTCTCCAACTTCAGTTGAATCGAGTTTGACTACGCCCGGTCCTTGTTGAAGGTTAAAACAACACACTTGACGAAAAATCGCTGTGGTTTTGATGCGTAGGTAAGAACGGTTCTTGCTAGAAGCCCGTAGCAGCCACGTAAAACTTGCAACAACAAAGTAGAGGACGTCTAACTTGTTTTTGCAGGGCTTGCTGTGATGTGATATGGCCAAGACGTGATGATATATAAATTATTGTATGAGATGATCATGTTTTGTAATAGTTATCGGCAACTGGCAGGGGCCATATGGTTGTCTCTTTATTGTATGAAATGCAATCGCCATGTAATTGCTTTACTTTATCACTAAGAGGTAGCGATAGTCGTAGAAGCAATAGTTGGCGAGACGACAACGATGCTTCGATGGAGATCAAGGTGTCAAGCCGATGACGATGGTGATCATGACGGTGCTTTGGAGATGGAGATCAAAGGCACAAGATGATGATGGCCATATCATATCACTTATTTGATTGCATGTGATGTTTATCTTTTTATGCATTTTATTTTGCTTAGTACGGCGGTAGCATTATAAGATGATCTCTCACTAAATTTCAAGGTACAAGTGTTCTCCCTGAGTATGCACCGTTGCTACAGTTCGTCGTGCCAGACACCATGTGATGATCGGGTGTGATAAGCTCTACGTTCACATACAACGGGTGCAAGCCAGTTTTGCACACACAGAATACTCGGGTTAAACTTGACGAGCCTAGCATATGCAGATATGGCCTCGGAACACTGAGACCGAAAGGTCGAGCGTGAATCATATAGTAGATATGATCAACATAGTGATGTTCATCATTGGAAACTACTCCATCTCATGTGACGATTGGACATGGTTTAGTTGATATGGATCACGTGATCACTTAGATGATTAGAGGGATGTCTATCTAAGTGGGAGTTCTTAAGTAATATGATTAATTGAACTTTAATTTATCATGAACTTAGTCCTAATAGTATTTGCATATCCATGTTGTAGATCAATAAGCTCGCGTATAGCTTCCCCGTTTATTTTTGATATGTTCCTAGAGAAAAATAAGTTGAAAGATGATAGTAGCAATGATGCAGACTAGGTTCGTGATCTGAGGATTATCCTCATTGCTGCGCAGAAGAATTATGTCCTTGATGCACCGCTAGGTGACGGACCTATTGCAGGAGAAGATGCATACGTTATGAACGTTTGGCAAAGCTCGGTATGATGACTACTTGATAGTTTAGTGCACCATGCTTTTCGGCTTAGAACCGGGACTTAAAAAATGTTTTGAAATGTCATGGAGCATATGAGATGTTCCAGGAGCTTAAAAAAATGAAACTTGCCATCCAAATAGAAAGTGGCTATGCTTCACAATTAAAGTTGCCATTCTCTTATAACTAAAGTTGCCATAAAAAACGTGTGGACGAAATTACTTCATTCCACACATGTGGGCCTTATCATTTGGGTAAATTGGGTAAATTTTTGGCTGCCATATTAATTTGTTCAAAGATGGGTACACTTGGTTATCTAAAAGGGCAGCGCTAGGGCAACTAAGGTAAGGAAGCCTGTGTAAAATAATGTATTTTTCTTATCACCCACTGCATCATTCAGCTTCTATTTCTATAAAAATATGAGGGTGTGGGCACACAAATTTTTCAGAAATATAGTATGTTTAATTAGCTAATAGCTGGGATACATGTGCAACCAAACTCTAAATTGGCATCTCAACCATCCTAAACATGAAAATCAATGAAAATTTGACACTAGGTTTAGATAAAAGTACATAACTTACAAGAACTAGTAGACTACCCGTGCGTTGCCACGGACTCTTGAAATAATTTGCAAGAGTTACATGTTAACTTTTTAAGGTCTCGTCCCGCCAGAGATCCAGACCCCCATCACTGATTCCACCCCGCCTAGGTCGTCGCCTGCCGCTGCGCTGCCCCATCGCGTTCGCCTCCACTTCGGCCGCCCCGACCCCGCCCGCCTCCTCTCCGGCCGCCTCCGCCTCCGGTCCATCCTCCGCCCGGCCCCGCTCCGTCCGCCTCCTCTCCGGCCCTGCTCCGTCCGCCTCCTCTCCGGTCCGTCCGCCGCCCCGCTCCGTCCGCTTCCGCCCCGCGGAGCACGCCGCCGCCCCGCTCCGTCCACCTCCGCCCCGTGCCGCACGTCGCCGCCCCACTCCCCGCTCGGCCGCCGCCCGCTCCCCGAGGCGCTGAAGGGAAAGTCCGGTTTCTTCGGCATGAGGGCGAAGCCCTCCGGGAACTTCGGACTGGAGTTCTCCGATGCCGGGCAGCGTTGGTGGCTCGGCACGTATCCCACCGCCGATGAGGCCGCTCGTGCCTACGACGTGGCGGTGTGGCGTGCCGGACGGCCGAAGACGGACCTAAACTTCCTGGAGGTCGAGTCCCAGGCCGTGGCGGAGTGGCTCGTGCCGCAGGGCATCCGGATGGAGGAGATACCGGCTAAGAAGGCGAAGAAGAAACCGGCGGTTGTTGTCGCTCCCGGCGAGAGCGACGAGGCGGCGATGGCTTGGTTTGCGTGATTTGCAATTTGCTGCAAAGCCATCTCTAATGAAATGCTATTTGCTACATTTTTAAATAGGAAAATTATTTCGATCAGCCAGCCATAACTCAACAGACCAATCTCTAATGAAATGCTATTTGCTACATTTTTTAAATAGAAAAATTATTCCGATCAGCCAGCCATAACTCAACAGACCAACCCGAACCCACATTTTCTAAAGTAAAAAATATATTTCCCTTAATAGATCAAGATGCCAAAGTGTCGTTTGCCCGAATGGGGAAAACATTTGTAGTCTGCACAGTTGTTATATGTAGATGTATTGTCTACCCAACAAAGGCCTTTTTTAGGAGAAAGGCAGGAGCTTTGCCCAATTCATTAAGAGAGGAAAATAAAATTACAGAATGGCCCTGTTTATGAGGAAAACAAGGCCGAAAACCACGTGATTTAAAAGGGAAAATTGTGCAAAGCCCCGAAAAAAGAAGAGAAACAAAAAAGAAACAACAATTCCGACATCAGCCAACTCGAAACTATACCACCAACTTGCCCACACCCCAGAGATGAGTGGATGAACTCTTCCGAGATGCCTTCAAGAAGGATAACGACGCCCAAGGGCGCCGCCGTTTCCCTCCTTTTCCCGCTAGGATCAGAAATCCTGTATTTTCCATATCCATACAATCGAGTCATTAGGTTTCTGAAATAGTGTAATGGAAAAAGAAGTGCTTCGAATCATTGCTATTTGACTCGGACCTATTCTGAAAAAGTCGAGGTATTTCGAATTGTTTGTTGACACGGACAAAGTAAGCCGTGGTCATCGACCCCCTTCGAAGACTTAAGATTTCGCCCAGAGTGACCCACAACAGCCGGCAGACCTCAGGAGATGGCCGCCCACACCAACAACCCCCACGGCAACCCTTAAAACCAGCAAGCCATGGTCTAGTGAAGAGGAGGAACTCATCGATGACAACTCCAAAGAGGAGGGAGCTACAACGCCATGGTCGCTGGTATCCTTCAACGCCCATCAAACCAAGACTTTCGCCCTAAGCCCCTCGACCTAACCCAGCCCCGAGGAAGGAACTCAGCCACCGCCGATCGAAAGCAAGCCAAGACCACGCTATACGGGCAGCAGCAAACCATGACCACTAGTTCTGAGAGCCCTTCGATCGATCCGCACGACCAACATGGAGGCGAGTCAACACCAACGCACAACACAACACAACCGAGCCTTAGATACACCACGAAAGCCAAAGCTCACGCAGTAAGCACGGCCCGGACGCAGCCCAACCATGCCCATGTCACAGTATCCAACGGCCAGCCCCATGGCCGGAGCGGACAGATCGGGACCGCCATGATCTGAGCCTTCGAGCCCGCTCCCGGGCAGCTGCCCCAGCAACTGAGTCGCCCACGCCTCCTAGGCCACCCACCTCACCACATCCGCCGACGCAAGAGGCACGACACTGCGCTGGCCGTCACCCTCCGCTTGCCGCCCGCCCCATGAGCTCCCCAACTCATGGAGGACACAACCGCGGAGAAAAGGAACCGTCCCCGCCGCCGCCTGCTCGGCGACGGTGAGGGGAGGAGGAGGGTGGGGGTCGCCGGGCTTAGGGTAGCCCATGGGGAGTGGCGGAGCCAGCAAATTGCCAAAGCCCGGGCACGCCGTAAGCTAAACTTTACTTTTGTCTATCAGACACAATAAGTATCATATATTTGGATAAATGTCATGTGCAATATACACACTAATGTTTTATTGATCATAGAAGTAAATAAAAACAGGAATACAATACCAAATAACTCTCCTAACACTAGTCACACAACCTAACCTTTCGACGCCTCGACGACAATAGTACAATCTCCAACGTTCATCCTTGTGCACACAAGAGAATCTACAAGATATAACACATTAATAATTTATATAATTTTCATTGAAATTAAACACATTAGATAGAATGGAGCGTACCAGTAATATGCTAATTGGACCTGGGCAATTGCCCTTTCCGATACTTCATGGCTTGAAACCGTTTAATAATAGCATCATCATCAAGTCCTTTAAAAATCTCCCGCTCGGTGTAGCAAATCATCAAGTCATTAAACCATGTATCAATCATCTTGCTGCGCAATTTAGATTTGATAATCTTCATTGCCGAGAAAGCTCTTTCGACCGATGCCGTTGAGACTGGCAATAACAAAGCCAACTCTATGATTCTGTACACCAGTGGGAAAACCAAATGTTTCTCAGTTTCAACCATCGTTGTAGCTAAACTTTCAAT
This sequence comes from Triticum aestivum, assembly GCF_018294505.1. Taxonomy (NCBI): domain Eukaryota; kingdom Viridiplantae; phylum Streptophyta; class Magnoliopsida; order Poales; family Poaceae; genus Triticum; species Triticum aestivum. The sequence continues at coordinate 614,915,103 of NC_057814.1, forward strand.
ATCTTTACAAGAAGAAAAGGCCTCATGCCTTCGTACATGAAGAATGTAAGTCTGAAGTTCGTCTCTTATGATTGCACGGTCACCACTAGAGAAATCTCCATGATAAACTTCAGTTAAGCTAGCAAGCTTGTCAACATCAAACTTGGAGAAGGAATTTTTTGGATGAAGGCATGAGAAGGCCACTATTATATTTGAAGATGCTTCATTGAAGCGATGATTCATCTCAGTGCATATCTTGTCAATGGCGACATAGAAGATCTCAACTCGATAGAAATGAAGATTGGTGTAAGTCACACCATCAAGCCTTGAACGACCTCGGACCGGTATTCTTTCATTCATATCGGGCACCGGAATACCTTTGGCGACACAAAAGTGTTGGACTTCATCGAACAAGCTTTCCCAACCACTTTCTCTCATAGAGGCCAGCCGAGCTTTGACATCACCAACTAGTTCAATGGCATTAACAATGTTTATATCTTTTCTCTGCAAGACTTGTGAGAGTTCATTTGTGATAGCAAGCAACTTTATCATAAGATGCAATACGAAAGCAAATTTGAAACTCTCCATTATCTCTATCAAACCCGCCGCTTGAGACGGTCCGCGCCCTTCATCATTGACCTCACGAAGCACATATATGACTGACTTCCACATTTGACTCAAACGAAGCAAAGTTGTATGGTGTGAACCCCATCTAGTATCCCCGGGTCTTGCTAAATTTGTTTCTTGGTTCAAACCTCTTCCACTAAATATCTCACCACTCTCAAGCTGATCTAAGATATTTTGATGACGTTCCTCCCTCAGTGAATCCCTTCTCTTGCAAGATACAGTAGTTGTGCTCACAATTAAGGAGACATACTCAAACAAATCATGAATAGAGGAGCAACAACTAGCAACCGAGACAACCACCAATTGTAAACGATGTGCAAAGCAATGCACATAAAAGGCATAAGGGTTCTCATCAAGAATTTTCTTTTGCAAACCATTAAATTCACCTCTCATATTTGAAGCTCCATCATATCCTTGCCCTCGTAGACTATGAATGGATAACTTATGATGATCAAGAATGTCAACAAGAGCTACCTTTAGTGCCTCTGATGTAGTCTCACTGACATGGTATAGAGAGAGAAATCGTTCCACGGCCTTCCCTTTATCATTGACATACCTACATCAAGATTTTTGTAACAAGGTTAAATAAAAGTAGAAAAAAACTATGAAATAACAATTTAAATGAATAATAAACCACTACTAACCTCAACATCACCGCCATTTGCTCTTTGACAGATATATCACGTGACTCATCGATAAGCACAGAGAATTTCTTATCACCAATTTCTCTCATGATCGCTTTGGTGACCTCTTCTGCGCAACACTTTGCAAGATCTTTTTGAATTTCAGCAGCAAGCATCTTGCAGCTTCTACTACCATGGTCAAAAGCATGCCTCACTTTCTCATCTCTAGCTTTATGCCAATCTACCATCTCACGGAAGTTACCCTTGTTCAGTGAAGTTGAACTTTCATCATGGCCACGAAAAGCCAAGCCTTGAGCAATGAGATATCTTGCACAACCCAGAGAAGTGTGCAACCGAATTTTGTAAAGTACTTCAGACTCCTTGGATGACCTAGCAAAGTTACTAGACACGCTTTGCCTTTGATTACGAAAATCATCATAATGCAATCTTGCCTTGTTGTGTGCACTATTTACCCCACCAACATGAGCAGGCAATGCCTGATATGCATGCTTCCAATCCCTGAATCCTTTTTTGGTGAAGACATCATAACCAAAATGTGTACTACTTCCTGGTTGCTTAAAAAGAAAGCAATAGAAACAAAATGCAGCTTGCTCGGACACACTATATTCTAACCACTCATAATTCTTATACCAATTTTTAGAAAATGCACGGTTCTTGCTACCAATTTTTTTGCGATCAAATTTGACAGTTGGTCGGGTTGGACCCTTCAATATGTATGCTCTTCTCACCTGATCTTGAATATTCGGATGATAATCAGCAATTTGTTGCCTATGAGCGGGATCACACACAATTTCAGCTGGATTAAACTCATCATCGTCCTCGTCCTCAAAATTCACCTCATCATCATCACCATCATCGTCATCATCCAACATTTCCTGCTCAATCCAGTTCTGAACCTCATCTATCACGTCGTCATCATGTTCATGAACATCACTTGGTTGTGGGTCTTGTGGCGGTTCCACTTGTGAATTTCTTCTAGTGTCAACAAAAAATCTGCTCAACTCTAAAATTTTAATGAGCATAATTAGAGTCGGCAAGAAATCCAATGCATAACTTCTCAAATTACAAATATAACTCACCTAGTTGTCGCTTGCCTCTAGCCCTAATTGTTGGCAGTCTGCTACTGGATGCCTCTTGAACAGGTTGAGTGTTCACTGCCGCTGCTCGTGTCGCTAGTGTCGACGGTGAAGACCCAACGTCCGATCGAGTCGGAGTTGAATTCCCACTGGTGGTACCGGACGATTCGCCGCCTTGGCGCCCCCGCTTACGCTTCCGATCTTGACCGTCGCCCACCGGAGCCAGGGCCGAGGCCTGGCCGCGCGTCATCTCTATTCTCTAATCTCTCTTCTAATCTTGTCGTCCGACGTTGATCTGGCTGCCGGCGGCAGTCTCTACCTCACGCCCTCGCCGCCTCGAAGGTGCAGCTGCGCAGCAGATGTTAGGTCGCGACTAGGTCTCGCGTTCGTGCGCACGCAGACGAACAGGCGACTTGTGGATGGATGGATCGATTCAGATTCTTCTTCAGTACGTGGATTGATCGAGCAAACAAGGCCTATTGGCTGTTGTGGCCCATCTGATTGTTTAGCTTATATGAGTAAGGCCCAAACTGCCGAAAACGCCCGGACTGCCCAGTTAGAGAAGTTTATGTATTTTCCATCGTTTTCTCATGTTTTTGGGCGGTTTTTAGGCATGCGATGGCTAGGAAAGATCGCTATAGTTGAGAAAACCGACGGGATCGAGCCCGGGCACGTGCCCAGGGTGCCCGTACGGTAAATCCGCCACTGCCCATGGGGATGGAGTGACATGGGGCTGGTCGGCATTTTGCTGTCTAGCTGTTTTATCATTTCCAACAAAGGCCTTTCATGCAATATAATTGGGCTATTAAGTTCTAGTATCGATCATACTGTGAGAACAACAAAAAAGAGCATATTGTATACAACGCCACAATAATGATATCATAGACATACATAAAAGTACATGTTAGTACCTTGAGCATTTTAATCCCTTCCTCGTACGTTAGCTTCAACGTTTTCTCTAGGTACTATATATAAATTAGAAGAAGTTGAGACAGTAAATTAAGCAAAAGCACACATATAACAACACAAAACAGTAAGGAGTAATGTCTTACCTTCAGAGGTTCAAATGGATACTGCCTATTTATTGTCTCGAGTTCCTTCCGACAATTTTCATTTGGGTGTTTGAATATTGCTACAATTAGCAATCTATGATATCACAAACCTGAAAACAAAAATCAGTACTTGGTCAGCATCGCTTCAATAGACAAACTAAAGAATTATTTCCTCCAAATCTTCCTTGCCTCAAAGTAGTGCTCCTTAATCTCCATTTCTGCATCCAACCCAATAAACTCACACAGATGCCTGTGAGTGTTTGATTTTTCTGATCTAAATACCGGACCAGCCTCAAACACGCGCCCAAAGCCACCACAGATGCTCATTTGCTTGTATGATTGTGGAGACTGCGCTAAACAAGCAGGCTGGTAATTGTACTCCAGCTTGAATGGAGATGCACCAAGTTCACTTGATCCACCAATCAACTTTGGACTGTGGATCCCAAGTCCGAGAACAAAAACTCGCTGAAAGTCTGCATGTGTATCCAACAATCATGACATGTACTCCCTATGTAAAGAAATATAAGAGCGTTTAGATCACTTCTTTAGTGATCTAAACACTCTTATATTTCTTTGAGGAGGGATTATGGACCAAAAGAAGAAAATAAACATTGCATGCTACAGAAATGGATAATAAAATCTATCTGCATGAGATGCCACATGAATGTCACAAACATAAGCATAGTTTCGATGCACCCTATCTCATGTTGCATGTTAAATACAGGTTTGTGCACGTTGCCTTTTGCTGGTAGATGGAGATACTAAGATGAAAAAATGGTCACACAAAAATTGCTTTTCAAATGTTAATATTACCAAGACTAATCCATGAATAAAATGTATGCAACTATGCACAGTAAAGATACTTAAAATAGTTACTGGACTAAACTCACTGATATAGAGCTATCAAAACCGGAGCCAAGGCTCAAATCTTGAGCAACGATCAAAGCAGACTTCAGCCTTGTGGTTGCCGCATAGGCTCACCACACTGACAACACCAACTCTCTTCCGTCTTCTCAGTTTCTTGACAAAAAATGATACTGCTATTTGCACATTAGGGAGTAAATTATGCTTCAAGCATTCCTCAAACCAAATCGGCAATATGTAGGCTTAAAATATCAGCAGGCAATAGGTAGATGGAGACCGATTTTTCAACACCCGGGTGTCTAGACACCCGGCTATCATGCCGTTCAGGCAATACATGCCTCATTGGGATATGTGTATGGTCGTGCAGCACTGTTTCCATTAGCACGCAAGGTGAACAGTAAAAAGATGTGACACTACAACTTTACCATGGCCTTTCGCTATAAACAATTCTCCACTCACCTGTCACTTCGTGGTGGTCAGTGTGCTTGTCCCTCAAATGAGAGAAGCTGTCGGGAGGAGAGAGAGTCTTTTAAGGCACCGAGTGAGAAGAAAGGTAAGGATAGCCAGCCTTTTTTTTGTGAGCCTGTTTGTGAGAGAGCAGAAATGTCAGAAGAGAGAGACTGAGAGACAATGTAGAAGGAAGAAAAAACAATATGAGAGAGCGATGATGAATCTTGCTATCGTTCAAAATATTTTCTAGGAGAGAGAGCGCAGTGTTCAGTCTCACCATTGCCAGCGAAAAAGCCTCCTTCACGTGTCACACAACACTGTAGGACAGTGCCTGTCCTATCATGCCGTCGAAGACAAGCTACTAGTCAGTACGCCTCTACATGCATGGCTATTAGATAATTCAAATGGGCTGATAAAGCTGGCAGGTCCTGCAAATGGTATTATTTTAGTCAGGCCTTAGCACGAATCTCAGAGGGATTGTACGAAGGTGATAAGGGGGTGCCGGGAGTCCCGGGAGCTACCACACCTTTTCGATGTCACAAACATAAGCATAGTTTCGATGCACACTATCTCATGTTGCATGTTAAATACAGATTTGTGCACGTTGCCTTTTGCTGGTAGATGGAGATACTAAGATGAAAAAATGGTCACACAAAAATTGCTTTTCAAATGTTAATATTACCAAGACTAATCCATGAATAAAATGTATGCAACTATGCACAGTAAAGATACTTAAAATAGTTACTGGACTAAACTCACTGATATAGAGCTATCAAAACCGGAGCCAAGGCTCAAATCTTGAACAACGATCAAAGCAGACTTCAGCCTTGTGGTTGCCGCATAGGCTCACCACACTGACAACACCAACTCTCTTCCGTCTTCTCAGTTTCTTGACAAAAGGGGAGTGGTGTCTACATAACCTTGTAGACCGAAAGCGTTAACGATCTAGAGATCGTGGTTGGCCTAGTCGTACTCGCGTCGCGATCCAATCCGATCCAAGTACCGCACGTTCGACACCTCCGAGTTTAGCACACGTACGGCTCGGCAGCGTCCTCTCCTTCTTAATCCAGCAAGTGCGGTAGAGGAGGTAGATGAGATCTGAACCAACACGACGGCGTGGTGGTGGTGGTGCCGGCGGAACTCCGGCAGGGCTTTGCCAAGCGCTCACGGAACGTGGAGGAGTAACGGGAGGGAGACGGGGCAAGCACGGAAGGGTTGGCTGCCCCCGTGCCTCCCCACTATATATAGGGGTGAGGGAGGGGCATGGCAGCCCTAGCCCCCCTCCCAAGGTAGGGGGCGGCGGCCAAGGGGGGAGGAGTGCCCTCCAAGCCAAGTGGAGGCCCTCCCCCTTAGGGTTTCCCCTCCCCCATGCACATGGGCCTTGTAGGGGCTGGTGCCCTTGGCCCATTAAGGCCAGGGCGCCCCCTACATGCTAATGTATGGGACGTGGTGGAACCCTCCGAGGACTTTCGGACCCCTCCGGAACCCTCTGGAACCTTCCAGTGCTTCCCGGTAGAATACCGAAAAAACTAGACTTTTTCCCGGAACCCCGACAACAACTTTTCATATATAAATCTTTACCTCCGGACCATTCCGGAGCTCCTCGTGACATCCCGGATCCCATCTAGGACTCCGAGCGACCTTCGGATTTTCCACTATTAATATCTCAATACTACCCTAGTGCTACCGAACGTTAAGCGTGCGACCCTACGTGTTCGGGAACATGCAGACATGACCGAGAAACCTCTCCGATCAATAAACAATAGCAGGACCTATATGCCCATATTGTGAAGGAAATATGCCCTAGAGGCAATAATAAAGTTGTTATTTATGTTTCCTTATATCATGATAAATGTTTATTATTCATGCTAGAATTGTATTAACCGGAAACTTAATACATGTGTGAATACATAGACAAAACAAAGTGTCCCTAGTATGCCTCTACTAGACTAGCTCGTTAATCCAAGATGGTTAAGTTTCCATACCATAGACATGTGTTGTCATTTGATGAACGGGATCACATCATTAGGAGAATGATGTGATGGACAAGACCCATCCGTTAGCTTAGCATAATGATCGTATAGCTTTATTGCTATTGCTTTCTTCATGACTTATACATATTTCTCTGACTATGAGATTATGCAACTCCCGAATACCGGAGGAACACTTTGTGTGCTATCAAATGTCACAACGTAACTGGGTGATTATAAAGATGCTCTACAGGTGTCTCCAATGGTGTTTGTTGAGTTGGCATAGATCAAGATTAGGATTTGTCACTCCGTATATCGGAGAGGTATCTCTGGGCCCTCTCGGTAATGCTCATCACTATAAGCCTTGCAAGCAATGTGACTAATGAGTTAGTTGCGGGATGATGCATTACGGAACGAGTAAATAGACTTGCCGGTAACGAGATTGAACTAGGTATGATGATATCGACGATCGAATCTCGGGCAAGTAACATACCGATGACAAAGGGAACAACGTATGTTGTTACGCGGTTTGACCAATAAAGATCTTCGTAGAATATGTAGGAGCCAATATGAGCATCCAGGTTCTGCTATTGGTTATTGACCGGAGATGTGTCTTGGTCATGTCTACAGAGTTCTCGAACCCTTAGGGTCCGCACGCTTAACGCTCGATGACGATTTGTATTATGAGTTTATGTGATTTGATGACCGAAGGTTGTTCGGAGTCCCGGATGAGATCACGGACGTGACGAGGAGTCTCGGAATGGTTGAGACATAAAGATTCATATATTGGAAGGTTACATTCGGACACCGGAATGGTTCGGGTCGTTTCAGATAAGTTTCGGAGTATCGGGGGTTACCGGAACCCCCTGGGAAGCTATTGGGCCTCATGGGCCTAGTGGTGGAAGAGAGGAGGCAGGCCAAGGTGTGCGTGCGCCCCCTAGACCAAACCGAATTGGACTAGGGCTAGGGGGCCCGGCCCCCTTTCCTTCTCTTCTCCCTCTCCTTCCCTCCTTGTCCTTGTGGAAGTAGGAAGGGGGGGGATCCTACTTGGAGGTAGGACTCCCCCCTTGGGCGCGCCTCCTCCTGGCCGGCCTCCTCCTCCCTCCCTCCTTTATATACGTGGGGAATGGGGCACCCAAAGGCACAACAGACAATCTCTTAGCCGTGTGCGGTGCCCCCCTCCACAGTTTCACACCTCGGTCATATCGTCGTAGTGCTTAGGTGAAGCCCTGCGCCGGTAACTTCATCATCACCATCACCACGCCGTTGTGCTGACGGAACTCTCCCTCGGCCTCAGCTGGATCTAGAGTTTGAGGGACATCACCGAGCTGAACGTGTGCCGATCGCGGAGGTGCCGTGCGTTCGGTACTTGATCGGTTGGATCGCGAAGACGTTCGACTACATCAACCGCGTTACTAAACGATTCCGCTTTCGGTCTACGAGGGTACGTGGACACACTCTCCCCACTCGTTGCTATGCTTCTCCTAGATAGATCTTGCGTGATCGTAGGCAAATTTTTTGAAATACTACGTTCCCCAACAGTGGCATCCGAGCCAGGTCTATGCGTAGATGTTATATGCACGAGTAGAACACAATGAGTTGTGGGCGATAATAGTCATACTGCTTACCAGCATGTCTTACTTTGGTTCGGCGGTATTGTTGGATGAAGCGGCCCGGACCGACATTACATGACCGTGTTCATGAGACTGGTTCTACCGACGTGCTTCGCACACAGGTGGCTAGCGGGTGTCTGTTTCTCCAACTTCAGTTGAATCGAGTTTGACTACGCCCGGTCCTTGTTGAAGGTTAAAACAACACACTTGACGAAAAATCGCCGTGGTTTTGATGCGTAGGTAAGAACGGTTCTTGCTAGAAGCCCGTAGCAGCCACGTAAAACTTGCAACAACAAAGTAGAGGACGTCTAACTTGTTTTTGCAGGGCTTGCTGTGATGTGATATGGCCAAGACGTGATGATATATAAATTATTGTATGAGATGATCATGTTTTGTAATAGTTATCGGCAACTGGCAGGGGCCATATGGTTGTCGCTTTATTGTATGAAATGCAATCGCCATGTAATTGCTTTACTTTATCACTAAGAGGTAGCGATAGTCGTAGAAGCAATAGTTGGCGAGACGACAACGATGCTTCGATGGAGATCAAGGTGTCAAGCCGATGACGATGGTGATCATGACGGTGCTTTGGAGATGGAGATCAAAGGCACAAGATGATGATGGCCATATCATATCACTTATTTGATTGCATGTGATGTTTATCTTTTTATGCATTTTATTTTGCTTAGTACGGCGGTAGCATTATAAGATGATCTCTCACTAAATTTCAAGGTACAAGTGTTCTCCCTGAGTATGCACCGTTGCTACAGTTCGTCGTGCCAGACACCATGTGATGATCGGGTGTGATAAGCTCTACGTTCACATACAACGGGTGCAAGCCAGTTTTGCACACACAGAATACTCGGGTTAAACTTGACGAGCCTAGCATATGCAGATATGGCCTCGGAACACTGAGACCGAAAGGTCGAGCGTGAATCATATAGTAGATATGATCAACATAGTGATGTTCATCATTGGAAACTACTCCATCTCATGTGACGATTGGACATGGTTTAGTTGATATGGATCACGTGATCACTTAGATGATTAGAGGGATGTCTATCTAAGTGGGAGTTCTTAAGTAATATGATTAATTGAACTTTAATTTATCATGAACTTAGTCCTAATAGTATTTGCATATCCATGTTGTAGATCAATAAGCTCGCGTATAGCTTCCCCGTTTATTTTTGATATGTTCCTAGAGAAAAATAAGTTGAAAGATGATAGTAGCAATGATGCAGACTAGGTTCGTGATCTGAGGATTATCCTCATTGCTGCGCAGAAGAATTATGTCCTTGATGCACCGCTAGGTGACGGACCTATTGCAGGAGAAGATGCATACGTTATGAACGTTTGGCAAAGCTCGGTATGATGACTACTTGATAGTTTAGTGCACCATGCTTTTCGGCTTAGAACCGGGACTTAAAAAATGTTTTGAAATGTCATGGAGCATATGAGATGTTCCAGGAGCTGAAATTGGTATTTTAGACTCATGCCCGAGTCGAGAGGTATGAGACCTCTGAAAAGTACTTTGCCTACAAGATGGAGGAGAATAGCTCAACCAGTGAGCGTGTGCTCAGAATGTCTGAGTACTACAATCGCTTGAATCAAGTGGGAGTTAATCTTCCAGATAAGATAGTGATTGACAGAGTTCTCTAGTCACTATCACCAAAGTTACTGGAACTTCGTGATGAACTATAATATGCAAGGGATGACAAAAACGATTCCCCAAGCTCTTCGCGATGCTGAAATCGGCAAAGGTAGAAATCAAGAAAAGCATCAAGTGTTGATGGTTGACAAGACCACTAGTTTCAAGTAAAAGGGCAAGGGAAAGAAAGGGAAACTTCACAAGAATGACAAGAAAGTTGCCACTCCCATGAAGAAGCCTAAAGCTAGACCCAAGCCTGAAACTGAGTGCTTCTACTGCAAAGGAAATAGTCACCGGAAGTGGAACTGCCCTAGATACTTGGCGGATAAGAAGGATGGCAAAGTGAACAAAGGTATATTTGATATACATGTTATTGATGTGTACTTTACTAGTGTTTATAGCAACCCGTCAGTATTAGATACTGGTTCAGTTGCTAAGAGTAGTAACTCAAAACGGGAGTTGCAAAATAAACAGAGACTAGTTAAGGGCGAGGTGATGATGTGAGTTGAAACTTGGAAGTGATTCCAAGGTTGATAAGATCACCACCGCACACTCCCTTTACCTTCGGGATTAGTGTTGAACCTAAAATAAATGTTATTTGGTGTTTGCGTTGAGCATGAATATGATTGGATCATGTTTATTGCAATACGGTTATTCATTTAAGTCAAAGAATAATTGTTGCTCTATTTACATGAATAAAACCTTCTATGGTCATACACTCAATATAAATGGTTTATTGAATCTCGATCGTAGTAATACACATATTCATAATATTGAAGCCAAAAGATGCAAAGTTAATAATGATAGTGCAACTTATATGTGGCACTACCATTTAGGTCTTATTGGTGTAAAGTGCATGAAGAAACTCCATGTTGATGGACTTTTGGAATCACTTGATGCTTGCGAACCATGCCTCATGGGCAAGATGGCTAAGACTCCATTCTCCGGAACAATGGAGCGAGCAACTGATTTATTGGAAATAATACATACTGATGTATACGGCCCGATGAGTGTTGAGGCTTGCGGCAGGTATCGTTATTTTCTGACCTTCACAGATGATTTGAGCAGATATGGGTATATCTACTTAATGAAACACAAGTCTGAAACATTTGAGAAGTTCAAAGAATTTCAGAGTGAAGTGGAAAATCATCGTAACAAGAAAATAAGGTTTCTACGATCTGATCGTGGAGGTGAATATTTGAGTTATGAGTTTGGTCTTCATTTGGAACAATGTGGAATAGTTTCACAACTCACGCCACCTGGAACACCATATAGGGTAACGCAGCAGAAAACAAAAAATTTCCGACCTACGCACCAGCCCAGGACCACTATGGAGACTGCATACATGGTTTGATCTTTTTCGTTACCGACTCGTAGCGCAGCGGGAAGTAGAGTCAATGACGATCGGCGGTGCAGATCCCCGCAGCTAGGATTTACAACCTCCCAACCGCGAGGATGTATACCCTCATCTGCTCCTCAGACAGCCCTCCAGGAGGCGGTCGAACAGCCCCCCCGGACGGTGTCGCGGACAGCCCTTCGGGAGGACCTTCGAAACTCGAACGGTCACTCGGACAGCCCTTCGGGAGGACCTTCGAAACTCGGACGGTCACACGGACAGCCCTTCGGGAGGCACTCACGAACTAAGACCGAAACTACGATCTCTCTACAGAGTTGCACACATACGGTGTCATCTATCCGGCAGGGCTTCGCCGTCCAGAACTAGTTCCTGCCGGAACCAAGACAGCCTTACGGCTCTACGAAACTCTTTTCGTGGGAGGGAGAGAAGAAGCCATATAATGCATGGCATGTGTATGAGAGCAAGGGATGAGTGTGGAGGGCTGCCCCTCCACCTCTATTTATAGGAAATCCCAAGGGGGTAGGGTAGTTTCACAAAAACCCAAAATGCACATGAATGAAGTCCTTCCACAAGGACCTAGGAGTGAAACCAAGGAACAAGAGGGTCCCCAAGGGGGGATACCCCATGTGGCCGGCCACACCCCCATGAGGGGCCCAAAAAATGGCTCCTATCCATCCATGTCATCCCCAAGATCTTTTGGAGCAAAGCCCCAAAAGGTGGCTTTCCATAAAGTAACCATAAAGCTGATTTTCACTATTCACGACGACATTTTTCAGCGTCTGATCGAACTGAAAATATTTATGTGGGCTAAGAACATTTCCAGTACCCACTAAAATGATTTTCAACACGTTCCGAAACAATTCCGGTTTTAGTGATTTTCATCTGCGAAACGCATCTGAAGTGGCTCCGGCAGCTCCGGAACATTTCCGGTTTTTATCTCAGAAAATTCCAAAAAGCTTCCAGAATGATTCTGGCATCCTCCAAGAATTATCAGGCATGTGCCGAAACCAATTTGACTTAATGGTGTATCCCGAAACAACTTTTCGGTATCATCGAAACTTATCCGATGACCTCTCTCTGCGGTACGATTCCGCTGTCCGAAACTTTTCGGTGTCCGAAACTTTTTCGGTGATTTTCTCTCAGACTCCCTGTCTAGTATTCAGCAGATAGATGACCCTTAAGCGTGTGACCCTATAGGTTCGGTGAAGTATAGACATGACCCGGAACCCCTTCCGATCAATGATCAACATCGGAGCCGTGGACACCCATATTGACCCCTATACCCACACGAATAAATATTCGAGTGAACCTCCAGTTGTCGTGTGCTATTCCTGTTGCTTCGCGATATGTTACAAATACCCGAGGTGAGACATGTTGGCATTCCCGTGGATCAACAACTTGTCCACTATGCTAGTTACCTCGTTACCGGTATTGTTCTCTTTTCTCGTTATCGTGTTCCGGCATCCCCGTGATCAAATCACAAAGTGTCTGGCCAGAAAATGATGGATACCGTAACACCGAGAGGGCCCAGAGATATCTCTCCATCGTCGGAGGAGCAAATCCCAATCTTGAGCTATCAAGTTACTTGACACACTTTTCCATGAACCCGTAAGCCGCCGTAATAGCCACCCATTTACGGATGACGTTTAACAAACCCCAAAGTTCATGAAGCAAGCATGAAGAAACTCGATACTCTCATGGTCTAAGGAATCATGCAAACGTTAACCATCTCTGTGTTATGTACCAATAAACTTGTGACGAATGAATCTTATAGCATAACATCATGCCGGGTCGATTCAACACAAATGTTCTCTTAACATTATGCCCTCAAGGTTGCTGACATAGACATGCCCATGATCAGGAAAACATAACCATCATGCAACACTTGAGCTAGTCTTAGAGGCCAGACTAGGAATACATTTTACCGTTTATTATTCCACACGTGCATATGAGTCTTCCTCCGAGCCTCGTGGTTATTGCAGACTCGAGAACCATAGCAGTTATAGCATGGAACATAAACATAATTATGAACTCGGAGATAAATAATATCATTTATTATTGCCTCTAGGGCATATCTCCTACAGACTCCCACTTGCACTAGAGTCAATAATCTAGCTTATGCTAATGCACTTCACACCTGTGGCACACCGGTGTAACTATGCTTCGCTTGTGGTATAGCCTAATGTCCAACGGATCTGATGACTTCAGTTCCGTGTGTATCTTTGCATGTCCTCGCGTTTTCACGTTTTCACAAAATTCATATTTTGTGTGGACTTGGCTTTGTATGTATGTGAATCACAGGTCGAACCTGGATTCCTCAGACTGAGTTATGGAGCAACTACCTGCAGTAGTGTCCCATTGTCAAAAGCCATCTTGGAACTATACTAAGTTCATGAATGAACTATATGATTCAACATCTTCTTTGTCGCTTCTAAAGCGTCAACATACTTAGCCTGAGTTATGGAGCAACTACCTGCAGTAGTGTCCCATTGTCAAAAGCCATCTTGGAACTATACTAAGTTCATGAATGAACTATATGATTCAACATCTTCTTTGTCGCTTCTAAAGCGTCAACATACTTAGCCCTGGTTATGCATTAGAGATAGCTGCATTCATGTTAAATAGGGCACCATCTAAATCCGTTGAGACAACACCGTATGAACTGTGGTTTGGCAATAAACCTAAGCTGTCGTTTCTTAAAGTTTGGGTCTGCAATGCTTATGTGAAAAAGCTTCAACCTGATAAGCTCGAACCCAAATCGGAGAAATGGGTCTTCATAGGATACCCAAAGGAGACTGTTGGGTACACCTTCTATCACAGATCCGAAGGCAAGATATTCGTTGCTAAGAATGGATCCTTTCTAGAGAAGGAGTTTCTCTCGAAAGAAGTGACTGGGAGGAAAGTAGAACTTGATGAGGTAATTGTACCTTCTCCCGAATTTGAAAGTAGTTCATCATAGAAATCAGTTCCAGTGATGCCTACACCAATTAGTGAGGAAGTTAATGATGATGATCATGAAACTTCAGATCAAGTTACTACCGAAACTTGTAGGTCAACCAGAGTACAATCTGCACCAGAGTGGTTCGGTAATCCTATTCTGGAAGTCATGTTACTAGACCATGACGAACCTACGAACTATGAGGAAGCTATAATAAGCCCAGATTCCGCGAAATGGCTTGAGGCCATGAATTCTGAGATGGGATCCATGTATGAGAACAAAGTATGGACTTTGGTGGACTTGCCCGATGATCGGCAAGCCATTAAGAATAAATGGATCTTCAACAGGAAGACAGACGCTGATGGTAGTGTTACTATCTACAAAGCTCGACTTGTTTCAAAAAGGTTTTCGACAAGTTCAAGATGTTGACTACAATGAGATTTTCTCACTCGTAGCGATGCTTAAAGTCTGTCCGAATCATGTTAGCAATTGCCACATTTTATGAAATCTGGCAAATGGATGTCAAAACTGCATTCCTTAATGGATCTCTTAAAGAAATGTTGTATATGATGCAACCAGAAGGTTTTGTCAATCCTAAAGTTGCTAACAAAGTGTGCAAGCTCCAGTGATCCATCTATGGACTGGTTCAAGCATCTCGGAGTTGGAATATATGCTTTGATAGTGTGATCAAAGCATATGGTTTTATACAGACTTTTGGAGATGCCTGTATTTACAAGAAAGTGAGTGGGAGCTCTGTAGCATTTCTGATATTATATGTGGATGCCATATTGTTGATCGGAAATGATGTAGAATTTTCTGGAAAGCATAAAGGAGTGTTTGAAAGGAGTTTTTCAAAGAAAGACCTCAGTGAAGCAGCTTACATATTGGGCATTGCTATCTCTTGAGCACTGCGTTGGCTTTCCCTTGAAGAGGAAAGGGTGATGCAGTAAAGCAGCGCAAGTATTTCCCTCAGTTTTTGAGAACCAAGGTATCAATCCAGTAGGAGGCCACGCTCAAGTCGCTCGCACCTACACAAACAAATAAAAACCTCGCAACCAACGCAATAAAGGGGTTGTCAATCCCTTCACGGTCACTTGCGAAAGTGAGATCTGATAGATATGATAAGATAATATTTTTGGTATTTTTATAATAAAGATGCAAAGTAAAATAAAAGGCAATAAAAATGGCTAAGTGTTGGAAGATTAATATGATGCAAAATAGACCCGGGGGCCATAGGTTTCACTAGTGGCTTCTCTCAAGAGCATAAGTATTACCGTGGGTGAACAAATTACTGTTGAGCAATTGATAGAATTGAGCATAGTTATGAGAATATCTAGGTATGATCATGTATATAGGCATCATGTCCGAGACAAGTAGACCGACTCCTACCTGCATCTACTACTATTACTCCACACATCGACCACTATCCATCATGCATCTAGAGTATTAAGTTCAAAAGAACAGAGTAATGCTTTAAGTAAGATGACATGATGTAGAGGGATAAACTCATGCAATATGATATAAACCCCATCTTTTCATCCTCGATGGCAACAATACAATACGTGCCTTGCTGCCCCTGCTGTCACTGGGAAGGGACACCGCAAGATTGAACCCAAAGCTAAACACTTCTCCCATTGCAAGAAAGATCAATCTAGTAGGCCAAACCAAACTGATAATTCAAAGAGACTTGCAAAGATATCCAATCATACATAAAATAATTCAGAGAAGATTCAAATATTGTTCATAGATAAACTTGATCATAAACCCACAATTCATCGGTCTCAACAAACACACCGCAAAAGAAGATTACATCGAATAGATCTCCACGAGCATCGCGGAGAACTTTGTATTGAGATCCAAAGAGGGAGAAGAAGCCATCTAGCTAATAACTATGGACTCAAAGGTCTGAGGTAAACTACTCACACATCATCGGAGAGGCTATGGTGTTGATGTAGAAGCTCTCCGTGATCAATGCCCCCTCCGGCAGGACGCCGGAAAAGGCCCCAAGATGGGATCTCACGGGTACAGAAGGTTGCGGCGGTGTAATTAGGTTTTCATGGATGCCTCTGTTGGTTTGGGGGTACGTAGGTATATATAGGAGGAAGAAGTACGTCGGTGGAGCAACATGGGCCCCACGAGGGTGTGATACGTCCATTTTGCATCATGCTTTTATATCGATATTTATTGCATTATGGGCTGTTATTACACGTTATGTCACAATAATTATGCCTATTCTCTCTTATTTTACACGGTTTACATAAGGAGGGAGAATGCCGGCAGCTGGAATTCTGGGCTGGAAAAGGAGCAAATATTAGAGACCTATTCTGCGCAACTCCAAAAGTCCTGAAACTCCACGAAAGTTATTTTTGGAAATAATAAAAAATACTGAGTGGAAGAAATACGTCAGGGGGCCACCACCTGCCCACGAGGGTGGGGGGCGCGCCCTAACCAGGGCGCGCCCCCTGCCTCGTGGGCCCCCTGTTGGCTCTCCGGTGGCCATCTTCTGCTATATGAAGTGTTTCGTCCAGGGAAAAATCATAAGCATCCTTTCGGGACGAGACTCCGCCGCCACGAGGCGGAACCTTGGCGGAACCAATCTAGGGCTTCGGTAGAGCTGTTCTGCCGGGGACACTTCCCTCCGGGAGGGGGAAATCATCGCCATCGTCATCACCAACGCTCCTCTCATCGGGAGAGGGCAATATCCATCAACATCTTCACCAGCACCATCTCCTCTCAAAACCCTAGTTCATCTCTTGTATCCAATTCTTGTCTCATAGTCTGGGATTGGTACTAGTAGGTTGCTAGTAGTGTTGATTACTCCTTGTAGTTGATGCTAGTTGGTTTATTTGGTGGAAGATCATATCTTCAGATCCTTTATGCATATTAATACCCCTCTGATTATGAACATGAATATGCTTTGTGAGTAGTTACGTTTGTTCCTGAGGACATGGGAGAAATCTTGCTATTATTAGTCATGTGAATTTGGTATTCGTTCGATATTTTGATGAGATGTATGTTGTCTATCCTCTAGTGGTGTTATGTGAACGTCGACTACATAACACTTCACCATTATTTGGGCCTAGGGGAAGGCATTGGGAAGTAATAAGTAGATGATGGGTTGCTAGAGTGACAGAAGCTTAAACCCTAGTTTATGCGTTGCTTCGTAAGGGGCTGATTTGGATCCATATGTTTCATGCTATGGTTAGGTTTACCTTAATACTTTTGTTGTAGTTGCAGATGCTTGTTCAAGTAAGAACAGCACCCAAGCACCGGTCCACCCACATATCAAATTATCAAAGTACTGAACGCGAATCATATGAACGTGATGAAAACTAGCTTGACGATAATTCCCATGTGTCCTCGGGAGCGCTTTTCTCTATATAAGAGTTTGTCCAGGCTTGGCCTGTGCTACAAAAAGGATTGGGCCACCTTGCTGCACTTTATTTACTTTTTTACTTGTTGCTCGTTACAAATTATCCTTTCAGAAAACTATCTGTTACCACTTATTTCAGTACTTGCAGAGAATACCTTGCTGAAAACCGCTTATCATTTCCTTCTGCTCTTCGTTGGGTTCGACACTCTTACTTATCGAAAGGACTACGATAGATCCCCTATACTTGTGGGTCATCAAGACTCTTTTCTGTCGCCGTTGCCGGGGAGTGAAGCGCCTTTGGTAGGTGGAATTTGGTAAGGAAAAATTTATATAGTGTGCTGAAATTTATTATCACTTGTTACTATGGAAAGTAATCCTCTGAGGGGCTTGTTCGGGGTATCTTCACCCCGACCAGTAGAGCAAAGAGTTGCTCCTCAACCTACTGAACCTAATGAAAATGAAAATGAAAATGAAAATGTCCACTTTGAGATTCCTTCGGGTATGTTAGAAAAACTGCTAGCTAATCCTTTTACAGGAGATGGAACAAAGCATCCTGATGAGCACCTAATATATGTGGATGAAGTTTGTGGATTATTTAAGCTTGCAGGTATACCCGGTGATGTTGTTAAGAGGAAGGTCTTCCCTTTATCTTTGAAGGGAGATGAATCGACACGGTATAGGCTATGTGATGATACGGGGTCATGGAACTACAAACGATTGAAATTGGAATTTCATCAGAAATTTTATCCTATGCATCTTGTTCATCGTGATCGCAATTATATATATAATTTTTGGCCTCGCGAAGGAGAAAGCATCGCTCAAGCTTGGGGGAGGCTTAAATCAATGTTATATTCATGCCCCAATCATGAGCTCCCAAGAGAAATAATTATTCAAAGTTTTTATGCTCGGCTTTCTGATAAAAATTGCACCATACTCAATACTTCTTGTGCTGGCTCTTTTATGATGAAGACTATTGAATTCAAATGGAATTTATTGGATAGAATTAAATGCAACTCTGAAGATTGGGATCTCGACGAAGGTAAGGAGTCAGGTATGACACCTAAGTTTGATTGTGTTAAATCTTTTATGGATACCGATGTTTTCCATAAGTTTAGCACTAAATATGGACTTGACTCTGAGATAGTAGCTTCTTTCTGTGAATCTTTTGCTACTTATGTTGATCTCCCCAAGGAGAAGTGGTTTAAATATCATCCTCCCATAGAAGTAAAAGTAGCCGCACCTACTAAAGTTGAAGAAAAGATTGTCACCTATAATGATCCTATTGTTCCTACTTCTTATGTTGAGAAACCACCTTTTCCTGTTAGGATAAAGGATCATGCTAAAGCTTCAACTGTTGTTTGTAAAAGCAATACTAGGACTTATACACCTCCTGAGCAAATTAAAGTTGAACCTAATATTGCTATTGTTAAAGATCTGTTGTCTGATAATATTGATGGGCATGTTATTTATTTCTGTGAGGAAACTGCTAGAATTGCCAAACCTTGTGCTAAAGATAAACATAGACCTGTGGTAGGCATGCCTGTTATTTCTGTTAAAATAGGAGATCATTGTTATCATGGCTTATGTGATATGGGTGCTAGTGCTAGTGCCATACCTATTGACTTACACAAAGAAATTAAGCATGATATTGCACCTGCTGAGTTAGAAGATATTGATGTTACAATTAAACTTGCCAATAGAGATACTATTTCACCAATGGGGATTGTTAGAGATGTTGAAGTCTTGTGCGGGAAAACTAAATACCCTGCTAATTTTCTTGTTGTTGGTTCCCCACAAGATAACTTTTGTCCCATTATATTTGGTAGACCCTTCTTGAACACCGTTAATGCCAGGATAGATTGCGAAAAGGATGTTGTTACTATCGGTTTAGGTGATATGTCTCATGAGTTCAACTTTTCTAAATTTCGTAGACAACACCGTGAAGAAGAATTGCCTAGTAAGGATGAAATTATTGGTCTTGCTTCTATTGCCGTACCTCCTAGTGATCCTTTAGAACAATATTTGCTAGACCATGAAAATGATATGTTTATGAATGAAAGAAGGGAAATAGATGAAGTATACTTTAAACAGGAACCTATCCTGAAACACAATTTGCCTGTTGAAATCCTAGGGGATCCTCCTCCACCCAAAGGTGATCCCGTGTTTGAGCTTAAACCGTTGCCTGATACTCTTAAATATGCTTATCTTGATGAGGAAAAGATATATCCTGTTATTATTAGTGCTAACCTTTCAGAGCATGAAGAAGAGAGATTATTGAAAACTCTGAAGAAGCACCGTGCTGCTATTGGATATACTCTTGATGATCTTAAGGGCATTAGTCCCACTCTATGTCAACATAAAATAAATTTGGAGGAAGATGCCAAACCAGTTCGTGATCATCAACGACGGCTGAATCCTAAGATGAAAGAAGTGGTAAGAAAAGAAATACTAAAGCTCCTGGAGGCAGGTATAATTTATCCCGTTGCTGATAGTCAGTGGGTAAGTCCTGTCCATTGCGTCCCTAAGAAGGGAGGTATTACCGTCGTCCCTAATGATAAAGATGAATTGATTCCGCAAAGAATTATTACAGGTTATAGGATGGTAATTGATTTCCGCAAATTAAATAAGGCTACTAAAAAAGATCATTACCCCTTACCTTTTATCGATCAAATGCTAGAAAGATTATCTAAACATACACATTTTTGCTTTCTAGATGGTTATTCTGGTTTCTCTCAAATACCTGTGTCAGCCAATGATCAATCAAAGACTACTTTTACTTGCCCTTTTGGTACTTTTGCTTATAGACGTATGCCTTTTGGTTTATGTAATGCACCTGCTACCTTTCAAAGATGCATGATGGCTATATTCTCTGACTTTTGTGAAAAGATTTGTGAGGTTTTCATGGACGACTTCTCCGTCTATGGATCCTCTTTTGATGATTGCTTGAGCAACCTTGATCGAGTTTTGCAGAGATGTGAAGAAACTAATCTTGTCTTGAATTGGGAAAAGTGCCACTTTATGGTTAATGAAGGTATTGTCTTGGGGCATAAAGTTTCTGAAAGAGGTATTGAAGTTGATAAAGCCAAGGTTGATGCTATTGAAAAGATGCCATGTCCCAAGGACATCAAAGGTATAAGAAGTTTCCTTGGCCATGCCGGTTTTTATAGGAGGTTCATTAAGGACTTCTCCAAAATTTCTCGGCCTCTGACTAATTTATTACAAAAAGATATACCATTTGTCTTTGATGATGATTGTGTAGAAGCATTTGAAATACTTAAGAAAGCATTGATCTCTGCACCTATTGTTCAGCCACCTGATTGGAATTTACCCTTTGAAATTATGTGTGATGCTAGTGATTATGCTATAGGTGCTATTCTAGGGCAAAGAGTCGATAAGAAATTAAATGTTATTCAATATGCTAGTAAAACTCTAGACAATGCTCAAAGAAATTATGCTACTACTGAAAAACAATTCTTAGCAGTTGTATTTGCTTGTGATAAGTTCAGACCTTATATTGTTGATTCTAAAGTAACTATTCACACGTATCATGCTGCTATTAAATATCTTATGGAAAATAAAGATGCTAAACCTAGACTTATTAGATGGGTTCTCTTGCTACAAGAATTTGATTTGCATATTGTTGATAGAAAGGGAGCTGAGAACCCCGTTGCAGACAACTTGTCTAGGTTAGAAAATGTTCTTGATGACCCACTACCTATTGATGATAGCTTTCCTGATGAGCAATTAAATGTCATAAATGCTTCTCATACAGCTCCATGGTATGGTGATTATGCTAATTACATCGTTGCTAAATTTATACCACCTAGTTTCACATACCAGCAAAAGAAAAAGTTTTTCTATGATTTGAGACATTACTTCTGGGATGACCCACATCTTTATAAAGAAGGAGTAGATGGTGTTATTAGACGTTGTGTACCTGAGCATGAACAGGAACAGATACTACGCAAGTGTCACTCTGAAGCTTATAGAGGACACCACGCTGGAGATAGAACTGCACATAAGGTATTGCAATCCGGTTTTTATTGGCCTACTCTCTTCAAGGATGCCCGTAAGTTTGTCTTATCTTGTGATGAATGTCAAAGAATTGGTAATATTAGTAGACGTCAAGAAATGCCTATGAACTATTCACTTGTTATTGAACCATTTGATGTTTGGGGTTTTGATTATATGGGACCTTTTCCTGCCTCTAATGGTTACACACATATTTTAGTTGCTGTTGATTACATTACTAAGTGGGTAGAAGCTATTCCAACTAGTAGTGCTGATCATAACACTTCTATTAAGATGCTTAAGGAAGTTATTCTTCCGAGGTTTGGAGTCCCTAGATATTTAATGACTGATGGTGGTTCACATTTTATTCATGGTGCTTTCCGTAAAATGCTTGCTAAGTATGATGTTAATCATAGAATTGCATCTCCTTATCACCCGCAGTCTAGTGGTCAAGTAGAATTGAGTAATAGGGAACTCAAATTAATTTTGCAAAAGACTGTTAATAGATCTAGAAAGAATTGGTCCAAGAAATTTGACGATGCATTATGGGCCTACAGAACTGCATATAAAAATCCTATGGGTGTGTCTCCATATAAAATGGTTTATGGAAAAGCATGTCACTTACCTCTCGAACTAGAACATAAGGCTTATTGGGCTATTAAAGAGCTCAATTATGATTTCAAACTTGCCGGTGAGAAGAGGTTATTTGATATTAGCTCACTTGATGAATGTAGAACCCAAGCTTATGAGAATGCCAAGTTGTTTAAAGAAAAAGTTAAAAGATGGCATGACAAAAGGATACAAAAGCGTGAGTTTAATGTAGGTGATTATGTATTGCTATACAACTCTCGTTTAAGATTTTTTGCAGGAAAACTTCTCTCTAAATGGGAAGGTCCTTACGTTATCGAGGAGGTCTATCGTTCCGGTGCCATAAAAATCAACAACTTCGAAGGCACAAATCCGAAGGTGGTGAACGGTTAAAGAATCAGACATTATATCTCAGGTAATCCTATAAATGTTGAAACCAATGTTATTGAAACCGTAATCCCGGAGGAATACATAAGGGACACTTTCCGGAACATTTCAGACTCCAAAAAGGAATAGGTATGTGGTACGGTAAGTAAACCGACTCCAAAACAGTTCTAAAGGCAATATCTCTCCGTTTTGGAATATTTAGAAAAATAGAAAAATAAGAAGCAGTCCGGGAAGGACACGAGGGCTCCACAAGGGTGGAGGGCGTGCCCTACCCTACTGGGCGCGCCCCCTACCTCGTGGGCACCTCGTGTGCTCTCCGGACTCCGTTTTCTTGCACGATACATATTTTGGTCGGTAAGAATTCATTATATAATATCCCGAAGGTTTTGACTCCTGTGTCATGCAATTATCCTCTGTTTTCTTCTCGAGCTATTCTGCTGCAGATTAGAGCAACATGTCGTCCCAGGATTCGGAAGGAGAAAGTTATGTGGATGATTACCTTGCAAATCCTAAGGTCTATGGAGATGTGGAGCACTATGGTTGGACTACGGAAGAAGAAGAGGACTATGAACCCAAGAGAAAGGAGGAGACGAGCTCGGATGAAGATGAAGTCCCACTACCTCAACCTGGGGACATGCATGTGGAGTTCAAAAAGTCAAGCCTCCCTGATAGAGCAAAGAAACTTAAGATCGAGTTTATCCCTTTTCGTCTCTTGCAGGAAAACAAGCAGGAATTATGCAAAAAGATATTAAGCCTGGAGCAAGAGATTGATGACTTGAGGGATCAAAATTCTGTCCTCAAGCGCTAATTAAGGAAGAAGACTATGTCATCAACTAAACCATTATCTTCCTCTTCATCAACAAAGGAGATATAATCACATGGGTATGGGCACTCCCCTTGGCAACTGCCAAGCTTGGGGGAGATGCCCCGGTATCGTATCACCATCACACTCCTATCTTTACCGTTTTTCCTAGTTCGATCCTAATTAGTAGTATCTTGATATAGTAGAATAAAGTTTATGGCATGATCTAGTTTTGAGTTTTGCTTTATGATTTCTCTATGTAATCGTGTCCGTGAGCTATATAATAAAGATTAGTGTTGAGTCAAGGGCTTGATTATTTTGCCATGATCTTGAAAAAAAAGGGGAAAAGAATTAAAAGAAACAAAGAGATCATATTGATCTTATTGAGAGTAATGACTTCACATAGAAAGAGTATGATGATTAAAAATTGTTGGGAGTTGGCAAACATAGCTTTGGTCATCGTTGCAATTAATAGGAGGTAATAAGGAAAGAGAGGTTTCACATATAAATATACTATCTTGGACATCTTTTATGATTGGGAGCACTCATTAAAATATGACATGCTAAAGAGTTGATGTTGGACAAGGAAGACAACGTAATGAGTTATGTTTTCTTATATCTGAGATAAAGTATATTGTCATGGATCATCCAACATGTTGAGCTTGCCTTTCCCCCTCATGCTAGCCAAATTCTTAGCACCAAGTAGAGATACTACTTGTGCTTCCAAAAACCCTTTAACCAGTTTTGCCATGAGAGTCCACCATATCTACCTATGGATTGAGTAAGATCCTTCAAGTAAGTTGTCATCGGTGCAAGCAATAAAAATTGCTCTCTAAATATGTATGATTGATTGGTGTGGAGGAAATAAGCTTTATACGATCTTGTGATGTGGAAGAAATAAAAGCGACGGACTGCATAATAAAGGTTCATATCACAAGTGGCAATATAAAGTGACGTTCTTTCGCATTGAGATTTTGTGCATCCAACCATAAAAGCGCATGTCAACCTCTGCTTCCCTGTGCGAAGGGCCTATCTTTTATTATTATCTTCCAACTTATGCAAGAGTCATGGTGATCTTCACCTTTCCTTTTTACATTTTATCCTTTGGCAAGCACGGGATGTTGGAAAGATCCTGATAGATATATTGAATTGGATGTAAGTCAGCATGAGTTATTATTGTTGACATTACCCCTGAGGTAAAAGGTTGGGAGGCGAAACTATAAGCCCCTATCTTTCTCTGTGTCCGATTAAAACTCCGTAACCACAAGTATTGCGTGAGTGTTAGCAATTATGAAAGACTAAATGATAGTTGAGTATGTGGACTTGCTAGAAAGCTCTGACATAGACTCTTTCTGATGTTATGATAAATTGCAATTGCTTCAATGACTGAGATTATAGTTTGTTAGTTCTCAATAAAGTTTCTGATTCATACTCTGCATTGTGAATATATTATTACTTAAGCATAAGAAATCATATGACAATATCCATATATGTTGCTGTTATGAGAATAATCATGATGCCCTCATGTCCGTATTTTATTTTATCGACACCTCTACCTCTAAACATGTAGACATATTTATCGTTATCGGCTTTCGCTTGAGGACAAGCGAGGTCTAAGCTTGGGGGAGTTGATACGTCCATTTTGCATCATGCTTTTATATCGATATTTATTGCATTATGGGCTGTTATTACATGTTATGTCACAATACTTATGCCTATTCTCTCTTATTTTACAAGGTTTACATAAGGAGGGAGAATGCCGGCAGCTGGAATTCTCGGCTGGAAAAGGAGCAAATATTAGAGACCTATTCTGCACAACTCCAAAAGTCCTGAAACTCCATGAAAGTTATTTTTGGAAATAATAAAAAATACTGAGCGGAAGAAATACGTTAGGGGGGCCACCACCTGCCCACGAGGGTGGGGGGCGCGCCCCCCTGCCTCGTGGGCCCCCTGTTGGCTCTCTGGTGGCCATCTTCTGCTATATGAAGTCTTTCGTCCAGGGAAAAATCATAAGCAACCTTTCGGGACGAGACTCCGCCGCCACGAGGCGGAACCTTGGCGGAACCAATCTAGGGCTCCGGCAGAGCTGTTCTGCCGGGGACACTTCCCTCTAGGAGAGGGAAATCATCGCCATCGTCATCACCAACGCTCCTCTCATCGGGAGAGGGCAATCTGCATCAACATCTTCACCAGCACCATCTCCTCTCAAAACCCTAGTTCATCTCTTGTATCCAATTCTTGTCTCATAGTCTAGGATTGGTACTAGTAGGTTGCTAGTAGTGTTAATTACTCCTTGTAGTTGATGCTAGTTGGTTTATTTGGTGGAAGATCATATGTTCAGATCCTTTATGCATATTAATACCCCTCTGATTATGAACATGAATATGCTTTGTGAGTAGTTACGTTTGTTCCTGAGGACATGGGAGAAGTCATGCTATTAGTAGTCATGTGAATTTGGTATTTGTTCGATATTTTGATGAGATGTATGTTGTCTATCCTCTAGTGGTGTTATGTGAACGTCGACTACATAACACTTCACCATTATTTGGGCCTAGGGGAAGGCATTGGGAAGTAATAAGTAGATGATGGGTTGCTAGAGTGACAGAAGCTTAAACCCTAGTTTATGCGTTGCTTCGTAAGGGGCTAATTTGGATCCATATGTTTCATGCTATGGTTAGGTTTACCTTAATACTTTTGTTGTAGTTGAGGATGCTTGCAATAGAGGTTAATCATAAGTGGGATGCTTGTTCAAGTAAGAACAGCACCCAAGCACCGGTCCACCCACATATCAAATTATCAAAGTACCGAACGCGAATCATATGAACGTGATGAAAACTAGCTTGACGATAATTCCCATGTGTCCTCGGGAGCGCTTTTCTCTATATAAGAGTTTGTCCAGGCTTGTCCTTTGCTACAAATAGGATTGGGCCACCTTGCTGCACTTTATTTACTTTTGTTGCTTGTTGCTCATTACAAATTATCCTATCACAAAACTATCTGTTACCACTTATTTCAGTACTTGCAGAGAATACCTTGCTGAAAACCGCTTATCATTTCCTTCTGCTCCTCGTTGGGTTCGACACTCTTACTTATCAAAAGGACTACGATAGATCCCCTATACTTGTGGGTCATCAGGGTGGAGGGCTCGCCAGGGGGGGTAGGCGCGCCCCCCTGCCTCGTGCTCTCCTGGTTGATTTCTTGACGTAGACTCCAAGTACTCTGGATCACGTTTGTTCCGAAAATCACGTTCCCGAAGGTTTCATTCCGTTAGATATTCTTTTTCTGCGAAACTCTGAAATAGGCAAAAAAACAACAATTTGGGCTGGGCCTCCGGTTAATACGTTAGTCCCAAAAATAATATAAAAGTTTATAACAAAGCCCATTAATCATCCAAAACAGAATATAATATAGCATGAAGCAATAAAAAATTATAGATACGTTGGAGACGTATCAAGCATCCCCAAGCTTAATTCCTGCTCGTCCTCGAGTAGGTAAATGATAAAAACAGAATTTTTGACGCGGAATGCTAGTTGGCATAATTTTTTAATGTAACCCCCTTAATTGTGGTATGAATATTCAGATCTGAAAGATTCAAGATAAAAGTTTAATATCGACAAAAAAGTAATAATACTTCAAGCATACTAACTAAGCAATTATGTCTTCTCAAAATAACATGGCCAAAGAAAGTTCATCCCTACAAAATCATATAGTTTAGTCATGCTCCATTTTCGTCACACAAGAATGCTCTCATCATGCACAACCCCGATGACAAGCCAAGCAATTGTTTCATACTTTAGTAATCTCAAACTTTTTGAACCTTCACGCAATACATGAGCGTGAGCCATGGATATAGCACTATGGGTGGAATAGAATATAATGATGGGGGTGATGTGGAGAAGACAAAAAAGGAGAAAGTCTCACATCAACGCGGCTAATCAACGGGCTATGGAGATGCCCATCGACTGATGTTAATGCAAGGAGTAGGGATTGCCATGCAACGGATGCACTAGAGCTATAAATGCATGAAAGCTCAACAAAAAGAAACTAAGTGGGTGTGCATCCAACTTGCTTGCTCACGAAGACCTAGGGCATTTGAGGAAGCCCATTGTTGGAATATACAAGCCAAGTTCTATAATGAAAAATTCCCACTAGTATATGAAAGTGACAAAACAAGAGACTCTCTATCATGAAGATCATCGTGCTACTTTGAAGCACAAGTGTGGAAAAAAAGGATAGTAGCATTGTCCCTTTTTATTTTCTTTTTTTGTTTGGGCCTTCCTTTTTTTATTTGGGCTTTCTCTTTTTTTGGGACAATGCTCTATGAATGATGATCATCACACTTCTATTTATTTACAACTCAATTATTACAACTCGATACTAGAACAAAGTATGACTCTATATGAATGCCTCCGGCGGTATACCGGGATAGGCAATGAATCAAGAGTGACATGTATGAAAAATTATGAACTGTGGCTTTGCCACAAATACGATGTCAACTACATGATCATGCAAAGCAATATGACAATGATGAACGTGTCATGATAAATGGAACGGTGGAAAGTTGCATGGCAATATATCTCGGAATGGCTATGGAAATGCCATAATAGGTAGGTATGGTGGCTGTTTTGAGGATGATATAAGGAGGTTTATGTGTGACAGAGCGTATCATATCACGGGGTTTGGATGCACCGGCGAAGTTTGCACCAACTCTCAATGTGAGAAAGGGCAATGCACGGTACCGAAGAGGCTAGCAATGATGGAAGGGTAAGAGTGCGTATAATCCATGGACTCAACATTAGTCATAAAGAACTCACATACTTATTGTAAAAATCTACAAGTCATCAAAAACCAAGCACTACGCGCATGCTCCTAGGGGGATAGATTGGTAGGAAAAGACCATCGCTCGTCCCCAACCGCCACTCATAAGGAAGACAATCGAAGAACACCTCATGTTTCAAATTTGTTACATAACCTTTACCATACGTGCATGCTACGGGACTTGCAAACTTCAACACAAGTATTTCTCAATTCCACAACTACTCAACTAGCACAACTTTAATATCACTACCTCCATATCTCAAAACAATCATCAAGCATCAAACTTCTCTTTGTATTCAACACACTCATAAGAAAGTTTTTTACTAGTCTTGAATACCTAAAATATTAGGATTAATTTCCCAATTTAAGCAAATTACCATGCTGTTTAAGACTCTCAAAATAATATAAGTGAAGCATGAGAGAATAATAGTTTCTATAAAACAAAACCACCGCCGTGCTCTAAAAGATATAAGTGAAGCACTAGAGCAAAAACTATATAGCTCAAAAGATATAAGCGAAGCGCAGTGAGTATTCTAATAAATTACGAATCATGTGTGTATCTCTCAAAAGGTGTGTAAAGCAAGGATTATTGTGGTAAACTAAAAAGCAAAGACTCAAATTATACAAGACGCTCCAAGCAAAACACTTATCATGTGGTGAATAAAAATATAGCTCCAAGTAAAGTTACCGATGGAAGTAGACGAAAGAGGGGATGCCTTCCGGGGCATCCCCAAGCTTTGGCTTTTTGGTGTCCTTAGATTATCTTGTGGTGCCATGGGCATCCCCAAGCTTAGGCTCTTGCCACTCCTTGTTCCTTAATCCATCAAATCTTTTACCCAAAACTTGAAAACTTCACAACACAAAACTTAACAGAAAATCTCGTGAGCTCCGTTAGCGAAAGAAAACAAAACACCACTTCAAGGTACTGTAATGAACTCATTATTTATTTATATTGGTGTTAAACCTACTGTATTACAACTTCTCTATGGTTTATAAACTATTTTATTAGCCATAGATTCATCAAAATAAGCAAACAACACACGAAAAACAGAATCTGTCAAAAACAGAACAGTCTGTAGTAATCTGTAACTAGCGCAAACTTCTGAACTCAAAAAATTCAGCCAAAATAGGACGTCCTAGACAATTTGTTTATTGATCATCAGCAATTGGAATCAATATTTTATCACATTCTGGTGAGTTTTAACAATTGTTTTCGTGAACAGAAAGTTTCTGGAATTTTCAGCAAGATCAAATAACTATCATCCAAGAAGATCCTATAGGTTTAACTTGGCACAAACACTAATTAAAACATAAAAACAAGTCTAACCAGAGGCTAGATCAAATATTTATTCCTAAACAGAATAAAAAAGCAAATAACTAAAAATAAAATTGGGTTGCCTCCCAACAAGCGCTATCGTTTAACCCCCCCTAGCCAGGCATAAAAGCAAGGATAGATCTAGGTATTGCCATCTTTGGAACGCAATCCAGAAGTGGCTCTCATAATAGATTCATAAGGTAATTTAATCTTATTTCTAGGGAAGTGTTCCATGCCTTTCCTTAACGGAAATTGGAATCTAATATTCGCTTCCTTCATATCAATGATTGCACCAATCATTCTAAGGAAAGGTCTACCAAGAATAATAGGACATGAAGGATTGCAATCTATAACAAGAACAATAAAATCTACGGGAACATAGTTCCTATTTTCAACAATAAGAACATCATTAATTCTTCCCATTGGTTTCTTAATAGTGGAATCCACAAGGTGCAAGTTTAAAGAGCAATCATCAAATTCACGGAATCCTAGCAAATCACACAAAGTTTTTGGAATCGTGGAAACACTAGCACCCAAATCACACAAAGCATAGCATTCATGATCTTTAATTTTAATTTTAATAGTAGGTTCCCTGTCATCATATAGTTTTCTTGGGATAGAAACTTCCAACTCAAGTTTTTCTTCATAAGATTGCATCAAAGCATCAACGATATGTTTAGTAAAAGCTTTATTTTGGCTATAAGCATGAGGAGAATTTAGCATGGATTGCAACAAGGAAATACAATCTATCAAAGAGCAATTATCATAATTAAATTCCTTGAAATCCAAAATAGTGGGTTCATTAATATCTAGAGTTTTGATCTCTTCAATCCCACTTTTACCAATTTTTGCATCAAGATCTAAAAATTCCAAATTTTTGGAACGCCTTCTAGGTAAAGGTGGCTCATATTCAGTCCCATCATTATCAAGATTCATATTGCAAAACGAAGATTTAATAGGGTACACATCAATAACTTTTAGATATTCATCTTTATTTTCATAGAAACTATAAGAACACGCCTTCACAAAGCAATCTTTCTTAGCACGCATCCTAGCGGTTCTTTCTTTGCACTCATCAATGGAAATTCTCATGGATTTGAGAGACTCATTGATATCATGCTTAGGTGGAATAGATCTAAGTTTCAAAGAATCAACATCAAGAGAAATTCTATGAACGTTCCTAGCCAATTCATCAACTTTAAGCAATTTTTCTTCAAGCAAAGCATTGAAATTCTTTTGTGAATTCATAAAATCCTTAACACTAGTCTCAAATTCAGAGGGCATCTTATTAAAATTTCCATAAGAATTGTTGTAGGAATTACCATAATTATTAGAGGAATTACTAGGGAAAGGCCTAGGAAAGTTTCCTCTATACGCGTTGTTACCAAAATTATTCCTACCAACAAAATTCACATCCATAGATTCATTATTATTCTCAATTAAAGTAGACAAAGGCATATCATTAGGATCAGAAGAAACACTTTTAGTAGCAAATAATTTCATAAGTTCATCCATCTTTCCACTTAAAACATTAATTTCTTCTATCGCATGCACTTTTTTATTAATAGATCTTTTGGTGTGCCATTGAGAATAATTAATCATAATATTATCTAGGAGTTTAGTAGCTTCTCCTAAAGTGATTTCAATAAAAGTGCCTCCCGCGGCCGAATCTAAAAGATTTCTAGAAGCAAAATTCAATCCGGCATAATTTTTTTGTATAATCATCCAAAGATTCAAACCATGAGTAGGGCAATTACATATCATTAATTTCAGCCTCTCCCAAGCTTGTGCAACATGTTCATGATCAAGTTGCTTAAAATTCATAATATCATTTCTAAGAGAGATGATTTTAGCGGGAGGAAAATACTTAGAGATAAAAGCATCTTTGCACTTATTCCAAGAATCAATACTATTTTTAGGCAAAGACGAAAACCAAGCTTTAGCACGATCTCTAAGCGAAAAAGGAAATAGCATCAATTTAACAATATCATTGTCCACATCTTTCTTCTTTTGCATATCAAACAAATCAACGAAGCTATTTAGATGGGTAGCGGCATCTTCACTAGGAAGGCCGGCGAATTGATCTTTCATGACAAGATTCAACAAAGCAGCATTAATTTCACAAGATTCAGTATCGGTAAGAGGAGCAATTGGAGTGCTAAGAAAATCATTGTTGTTGGTATTGGTAAAGTCACACAATTTGGTATTATCTTGAGCCATCGTGACAAGCAAGTGATCCAGCACACGAGCACACAGGAAGCAAGCGAAAAAGAGGAGAACGGAAAAGAGAGGGCGAATAAAACGGCAAGGGTGAAGTGGGGGAGAGGAAAATGAGAGGCAAATGGCAAATAATGTAATGCGGGAGATAAGAGTTTGTGATGGTTACTTGGTATGTTGGCTTTTGCGTAGACTCCCCGGCAACGGCGCCAGAAATCCTTCTTGCTACCTCTTGAGCACTGCGTTGGTTTTCCCTTAAGAAGAAAGGGTGATGCACTAAAGCAGCGTAAGTATTTCCCTCAGTTTTTGAGAACCAAGGTATCAATCCAGTAGGAGGCCACGCTCAAGTCCCTCGCACCTACACAAACAAATAAAAACCTCGCAATCAACACAATAAAGGGGTTGTCAATCCCTTCACGGTCACTTACGAAAGTGAGATCTGATAGATATGATAAGATAATATTTTTGGTATTTTTATAATAAAGATGCAAAGTAAAATAAAAGGCAATAAAAATGGCTAAGTGTTGGAAGATTAATATGATGGAAAATAGACCCGGGGGCCATAGGTTTCACTAGTGGCTTCTCTCAAAAGCATAAGTATTACGGTGGGTGAACAAATTACTGTTGAGCAATTAATAGAATTGAGCATAGTTATGAGAATATCTAGGTATGATCATGTATATAGGCATCACGTCCGAGACAAGTAGACCGACTCCTGCCTGCATCTACTACTATTACTCCACACATCGACCGCTATCCAGCATGCATCTAGAGTATTAAGTTCAAAAGAACAGAGGAATGTTTTAAGTAAGATGACATGATGTAGAGGGATAAACTCATGCAATATGATATAAACCCCATCTTTTTATCCTCGATGGCAACAATACAATACGTGCCTTGCTGCCCCTGCTGTCACTGGGAAAGGACACTGCAAGATTGAACCCAAAGCTAAGCACTTCTCCCATTGCAAGAAAGATCAATCTAGTAGGCCAAACCAAACTGATAATTCGAAGAGACTTGCAAAGATAACAAATCATACATAAAAGAATTCAGAGAAGATTCAAATATTGTTCATAGATAAACTTGATCATAAACCCACAATTCATCGGTCTCAACAACACACCGCAAAAGAAGATTACATCGAATAGATCTCCACGAGAATCGTGGAGAACTTTGTATTGATATCCAAAGAGAGAGAAGAAGCCATCTAGCTAATAACTATGGACCCGAAGGTCTGATGTAAACTACTCACACATCATCTGAGAGGCTATGCTGTTGATGTAGAAGCCCTCCGTGATCAATGCCCCCTCCGGAAGGACGCCGGAAAAGGCCCCAAGATGGGATCTCACGGGTACAGAAGGTTTCGGCGGTGGAATTAGGTTTTAGTGGATGCCTCTGTTGGTTTGGGGGTACGTAGGTATATATAGGAGGAAGAAGTACGTCGGTGGAGCAACGTGGGTGCCACGAGGGTGGAGGGCGCGCCCAGGGGGGGTAGGCGCGCCCCCTGCCTTGTGCTCTCCTGGTTGATTTCTTGACATAGACTCCAAGTCCTCTGGATCACGTTTGTTTCGAAAATCACGTTCCCGAAGGTTTCATTCCGTTTGGACTCCGTTTGATATTCTTTTTCTGCGAAACTCTGAAATAGGCAAAAACAGCAATTTGGGCTCGGCCTCCGGTTAATAGGTTAGTCCCAAAAATAATATAAAAGTGTATTACAAAGCCCATTAATCATCCAAAACAGAATATAATATAGCATGAAGCAAAAAAAATTATAGATACGTTGGAGACGTATCGGGCATCAAGATCTATAGAGATAGATCAAGACGCTTGATAAGTTTTTTTTTCAATGAGTACATATCTTGACAAGTTTTTGAAGTAGTTCAAAATGGAACAGTCAAAGAAGGATTCTTGCCTGTGTTGCAAGGTGTGAAGTTGAGTAAAGACTCAAAAAAATCCGACCACGACAGAAAATAGAAAGAGAATGAAAAGTCATTCCATATGCCTCAGTCATAGGTTCTATAAAGTATGCTATGCTGTGTACCAGACCTATTGTATACCTTAGCATGATATTGGCAAGAGAGTACAATAGTGATCTAGGAATAGATCACCGGACAACGGTCAAAAATTATCCTTACAGGACTAAGGAAATATTTCTCGGTTATGGATGTGATAAAAAGTTCGTCATAAAGAGTTACGCGATGCAAGCTTTGACACCGATCTGGATGACTCCGAGTCTCGATCTAGATACATATTGAAAGTGGGAGCAATTCGCTATAGTGGCTCCAAGCAGAGCATTGTAGACATAGAAAATTTGCAAAATACATACGACTCTGAATGTGGCAGACCCGTTGACTAAATTTCTCTCACAAGCAAAACATGATCACTCTTTGGGTGTTAATCACATAGCGATGTGAAACTAGATTATTGACTCTAGTAAACCCTTTGGGTATTAGTCACATGGAGATGTGAACTAATCACATGGTGATGTGAACTATTGGTGTTAAATCACATGGCGATGTGAACTAGATTATTGACTCTACTGCAAGTGGGAGACTGAAGGAAATATGCCCTAGAGGCAATAATAAAGTTTTTATTTATATTTCCTTATATCATGATAAATGTTTATTATTCATGCTAGAATGGTATTAACCGGAAACTTGATACATGTGTGAATACATAGACAAAACAAAGTGTCCCTAGTATGCCTCTACTAGACTAGCTCGTTATTTCAAGATGGTTAAGTTTCCTGACCATATACATGTGTTGTCATTTGATGAACGGGATCACATCATTAGGAGAATGATGTGATGGACAAGACCCATCCGTTAGCTTAGCATAAATGATCGTATAGTTTTATTGCTATTGCTTTCTTCATGACTTATACATATTCCTCTGACTATGAGATTATGCAACTCCCCAATACCGGAGGAACACTTTGTTTGCTATCAAACGTCACAACGTAACTAGGTGATTATAAAGATGCTCTACAGGTGTCTCCGATGGTGTTTGTTGAGTTGGCATAGATCAAGATTAGGATTTGTCACTCCGTATATCGGAGAGGTATCTCTGGGCCCTCTCGGTAATGCTCATCACTATAAGCCTTGCAAGCAATGTGACTAATGAGTTAGTTGCGGGATGATGCATTACGGAACGAGTAAAGAGACTTCCCGGTAACGAGATTGAACTAGGTATGATGATACCGACGATCGAATCTCGGGCAAGTAACATACCGATGACAAAGGGAACAACGTATGTTGTTATGCGGTTTGACCAATGAAGATCTTCGTAGAATATGTAGGAGCCAATATGATCATCCAGGTTCCACTATTGGTTATTGACCAGAGATGTGTCTCGGTCATGTCTACAGAGTTCTCGAACCCGTAGGGTCTGCACGCTTAACGTTCGATGATGATTTGTATTATGAGTTTATGTGATTTGATGACCGAAGGTTGTTCGGAGTCCCGGATGAGATCACGGACGTGACGAGGAGTCTCGGAATGGTCGAGACATAAATATTCATATATTGGAAGGTTACATTCGGACACCGGAATGGTTCGGGTCGTTTCAGATAAGTTTCGGAGTACCGGGGGTTACCGGAACCCCCCCGGGAAGCTATTGGGCCTCATGGGCCTAGTGGTGGAAGAGAGGAGGCAGGCCAAGGTGTGGCGCGCGCCCCCCTAGCCAAACCGAATTGGACTAGGGCTAGGGGGGCCGGCCCCCTTTCCTTCTCTTCTCCCTCTCCTTTCGCCCTTGTCCTTGTGGAAGTAGGAAGGGGGGGGTGGCGAATCCTACTTGGAGTAGGACTGCCCCCCTTGGGCGCGCCTCCTCCTGGCCGGCCTCCTCCTCCCTTCCTCCTTTATATACGTGGGGAG
Source organism: Triticum aestivum (assembly GCF_018294505.1). Lineage (NCBI taxonomy): Eukaryota > Viridiplantae > Streptophyta > Magnoliopsida > Poales > Poaceae > Triticum > Triticum aestivum. The sequence goes on from NC_057814.1 coordinate 614,950,704, forward strand.
GGGGGCACCCAAAGGCACAACAGACAATCTCTTAGCCGTGTGCGGTGCCCCCGTCCCTAGATTCACACCTCGGTCATATCATCGTAGTGCTTAGGTGAAGCCCTCCGCCGGTAACTTCGTCATTGCCATCACCACGCCGTCGTGCTGACGGAACTCTCCCTTGGCCTCAGCTGGATCTAGAGTTCGAGGGACGTCACCGAGCTGAACGTGTGCAGATCGCGGAGGTGCCGTGCGTTCGGTACTTGATCGGTTTGATGCGAAGACGTTCGACTAATCAATCGCGTTACTAAACGCTTCCGCTTTCAGTCTACGAGGGTATGTGGACACACTCTCCCCGCTCATTGCTATGCTTCTCCTAGATAGATCTTGCGTGATCGTAGGCAATTTTTTTTTGAAATACTATGTTGCCCAACATATTGATTCCGCCATATTCAACGAATATCTTTATCGGTTGAACCACAATGTCAAGGATTCAATCAATCCCGTATGCAATTCCCTTTGTCAGACGATATATTACTTGTCCAAGATTGGATCGTCGTTATCTCCATACCTAGTTCAATCTCGTTACTGACAAGTCTATTTACTCGTTCCGTAATACAAGATCTCGTGACTAAACTCATTAGTCACATGAAGCTTTTTGTGATGTTGTATTACCGAGAGGGCCTAGAGATATCTCTCCGTCACATGGAGCGAGAAATCCCAGTCTTGATCCATGCACCGCAACAGACACCTTCGGAGATACCTGTAGAGCAACTTTATGATCACCCAGTTATGAAGTGACGTTTGATAGCACACAAGGCATTCCTACAGTATCCGGGAGTGGCATGATCTCATGGTCGAAGGAACATATACTTGACATGAAGAAAGCTATAGCAAATAACTTAAACGATCTGATGCTAAGCTTGTGGTTGGGTGTGTCCATCACATCGTTATCCTAATGATGTGATCTCGCTATCAAATGACAACTCATGTCCATGGTTAGGAAACCTTAACCATCTTTGATCAATGAGCTAGTCTAGTAGAGGCTTACTAGGGACACGGTGTAGTTTATGTATTCACACATGTATTTAAGTTTCCGGTCAATACAATTCTAGCATGATTAATAAACATTTATCATGAACGGGAAATATGATGATAACTATTTTATTATTTCCTCTAGGGCATATTTCCAATAAGAAGCTCACGTTACCTACAAGCGGGAGGGCAAAAAAAAGCACGGCAAGGGAGAGAGAATACTTTATCGAAAAAGGGAGAGAGAATAAGAATGGTGCCCCATATATAGCACAACCCTACGAACCCGTGGCCCACGACAAACCGACATAACACGCCCCTGCCCGGACAAGCGAGTGTAGTCAGCCCACATGAACACATGCAATGTGGCTGGACGCCCGCGTGAATTAGATAGGCTTGGGCAACGTAGCCATACCATCCGGACAACCCTTCAGGACAAACGGGTGGACGCAGTGCCGATGCACTAGGGTGCCGCACCCGACGTGCTACTAGTGCATACCTGGGCAGGGCTAATGGTCATGGCCGGCTAGCCCCACTTCCCCACTGGCTGGCTGGCGCGACACACATCCCGCCCACCCCCACATGCGGGCCGGCGCAGGCGTGCGCCATGCTAGTCTCGCTTGTTGCCACCGAACTAGCCTAGCGTGGGGGAAGGACACTGACAGGCGAGTCCGGATGGTCGTCACGCGCGGGACAACATGCGAGATCTACTTGTCGCTATCAAACCAATCTAGTGCGGGTACAGGTCAATGACAGGTGGGTCCGAATGGCCACATGCGGGAAAGCGTGCGAGACCCCCCACACACGAGTGTGGCACAACGCCGCATGACGGTATCCCCCTACGCGCTTGCTGGTCACCGGTCATGGACCCCCGAGGCGGGTCCCGTGGTGCGCGCTGTCCGGGCAGATCGAATAGTGCAGAGAGTCCCTGAGAGGCTCCCACGGCACTCCACATAGAGATGGATGGTGTGGAGGTCACTCTCTCTCACGAATGCCCCCGGGATGCAGGTACTCCATCAACCTTTATAGGCTATTGAAATTAAAATATACCCCCTATGTAAAGAAATATAGGAGTGTTTAGATCACTACTTCAGTGATCGAAATGCTATTATATTTTTTCAGAGGGAGTATCTCCTTATTGTTTTTGATGTTGAATTTATCAGAAATGTTGCTCATATAGATATGTTATGGCGGTTTAGGCTTTACCCTAACATATTTATCCTCTGCGATGATGACAAATGCCAAAGGGTTTAGGCTTTACCCTAGACATAGTTGTTGTGATCAATGACATGAGGAGCCAAACAGTTTAGGCTTTACCCTAACCATATTTTTCGTTGTCGACTACACCAAGTGCCAAAGGGTTTAGGATTTACCCTAACCATATTTGATGTTGTCAACGGCAACAAATGCCAAAGGGTGTAGGGTTTAATCCTAACTATATTTGTCTCCGTTGACGATGAAAAATGCCAAAGGGTTTTGGATTTACCCCAACCATATTTGTCCTCATCGATGATGTCAAATGCCAAAAGGTTTAGGCTTTACTCTAACCATATTCATCATCATCGACGACAATAAATGTGAAACTGTTTTGGCTTTACCCTAACCATATGCCAAATGCATATCATCCTTCATCAACAAACAAGATCATCATGCCAAATGCATCATCATCAACAAGCAAGATCATAATGACAAATGCATCATTCATAAATAAGAAAGATCATCCTGATAAATGCATCATTCGTCAACACTCAAAGTTCAATGGACATGACCTAGCAATTCAATAGACACTCAAACTTCAGCAAACATGACTTAATATTTCATTCAGCAACACATCAATTATTTCCACCAGCTAGCAAATACTCCACAATCCTTGATGCCTTCTCACCGATCCTCTTCTATGTAGGTCCAGCAGTTGGGTAACGCAGTAATTTCAAAAAAATTCCTACAAACACGCAAGATCTATCTAGGTGATGCATAGCAACGAGCGGGGAGAGTGTGTCTACGTACCTTCATAGACCGAAAGCAGAAGCATTTAGTAACGCGGTTGATGTAGTCGAACGTCTTCACGATCCAACCGATCCAAGTACCGAACGCATGGCACCTCCGCGATCTGCACACATTCAGCTTGGTGATGTCCCTCGAACTCTTGATTCAGTTGAGGCCGAAGGAGAGTTCCGTCAGCACGACGGCATGGCGACGGTGATGATGAAGTTGCCGGCGCAGGGCTTCGCCTGAGCACTACGACGATATGACCGAGGTGTGTAACCGTGGAGGGGGGCACCGCACACGGCTAAGACAAATCTTCGAGTGCCTTTGGGGTGCCCCCTGCCCACGTATATAAAGGAGGGAGGGAGGAGGAGGCCGGCCAAGGAGGAGGCGCACGCCGAGGGGGGACAATCCTACTCCAAGTAGGTTTGCCCCCCTTTCCTATTCCTACTAGGAGAAGGAGGAAAGAGGAGGAGGGGAGAAGGAAAGACGGGGCCAGCCCCCAAACCCTAAACCAATTCGGTTTGGGCCTGGGGGGCGTGCCCCACACCTTGCTTGCTGCCCTCTTTCTCCACCAGGGCCCAATAAGGCCCATAGACTCCCCGGGGGGTTCCGGTAACCTCCCGGTACTCCAAAAAATACTCGATACACTTCGGAACCCTTCCGCTGTCCGAATATAACTTCCAATATATCAATCCTTATGTCTCAACCATTTCGAGACTCCTCGTCATCTCCGTGATCTCATCCGAGACTTCGAACAACCTTCGGTACATCAAATCACATAACTCATAATACAAATCATCATCGAACGTTAAGCGTGCGGACCCTACGGGTTCGAGAACTATGTAGACATGACTGAGACACATCTCCGGTCAATAACCAATAGCGGAACCTGGATGCTCATATTGGCTCCTACATATTCTACGAAGATCTTTATCGGTCAAACCGCATAACAACATACGTTGTTCCCTTTGTCATCGGTATGTTACTTGCCCGAGATTCGATCGTCGGTATCTCAATACCTAGTTTAATCTCATTACCGGCAAGTCTCTTTAGTCGTTCCGTAATGCATCATCCCGCAACTAACTCATTAGTCACATTGCTTGCAAGGCTTATAGTGATGTGCATTACCGAGAGGGCCCAGAGATACCTCTCTGACAGTCGGAGTGACAAATCCTAATCTCGATCTATCCCAACTCAAAAAACACCATCGGAGACACCTGTAGAGCATCTTTATAATCAACCAGTTACGTTGTGACGTTTGATAGCACACTAAGTGTTCCTCTGGTATTCAGGAGTTGCATAATCTCATAGTCATAGGAACATGTATAAGTCATGAAGAAAGCAATAGCAACAAACTAAACGATCATCGTGCTAAGCTAATGGATGGGTCTTGTCAATCACATCATTCTCTAATGATGTGATCTCGTTAATCAAATGAAAACTCATGTCTATGGCATACTAGTGACACTCTGTTTGTCTATGTATTCACACATGTACTAAGTTTCCGGTTAATACAATTATAGCATGAATAATAAACATTTATCATGATATAAGGAAATATAAATAACAACTTTATTATTGCCTCTAGGGCATATTTCCTTCACCAGCACCAACACCTCTTGATGAACCAGGTCTAGCAACTCTTGGATCAGAATATAGTGTTCTCGCACTGGTTGTAGTAGTAGCTCTTGGAGTAGAAGATGATCTTATGGGTCTTTGAGGAGTTGTTGTTGCAGTAGAACTTGAAGCATGAGCTCTTAGAGAAGTACATGTTGGGGGTACTTAGTCCTAAAAAATCAAAAAGAAAGTAATAACAAGCAGGATATTTTCATTATAAATAATAATGTAACTATAAATGAAATAGAAGCCATGGACATCACCAACACGCCATTCATCTTGGGGATCATCATCAACATCATCATCTTTGATAGCACCCTCTCTATTATCATTCATCTCCAACCCTAGCTTTCAATCTATGAACAATTACCCCGAATTAGTTGTTGTGATAATGTCCTGTTGTTAGTTGGTGTTGAGTAGTTGGTGCTTAGTGTTTGTTGGTAAAGACATTGTAAGATTGTTATTCATGCATTACACGACTAATCATGATTCCTATGTTATCTTATGAGTAGTCCTTTATATTCTTGAGGACTTGGAAGAAACCTTGTTGCTACTAACCATGTGAAATTGAGTAAATTTCAATGTGTGATATTATGTTGTGTTGTAATTCTCTAGTGGTGATGTGCGAACCTCGATTGCATATCACCTCACCTTTATTGTCCTAGAGGAGAGCCTCATGTGATAAATTTGCTTAGGATGGATGGCTGGAGTGACAAATATTATTGTGTTCTAACTTTGCGAATTATTTCATAAGGAGTAATCGAGGAGCCAAAAGTTTAATGCTATGGTTAGATGTTATCTTCATCATTCTCTTGTATTTGCAAATGCTCGCATGGAGGGTATAATCAAAGGTATGTATTTTGTGTAAGTAAGAATAGTATATAAGTTCATCGTCCAGCACACAGCACGTATCAAGAAATGAAAGTGAATATCAACGGAACCAGGTGAAAACATCTTGTGGTCCTCGAGACTGATTTTATCCATATAAGTAATATCACCAGCTTGTCCTTAGCACAACTAAGAATTGGGCCACATGCTGCACTTTGCATTTTACATTCTCTCATTTATTCTCTTAATCAAACAAATATACAAATATTATTTGCACCTTTTATAGTGATTCGTTTCTATCAACCAATTTCTTCTGCTCGTCATTGGGTTATACACTCTACTTATCCAAATACCTACAAATGATCCTCTACATATGTGGGTTAGCATCCACATAAAATTTGAATTGGCTGGGTATGTTGTTTTTCATGTGTGCCAATTATATCCATGCCCCCCGACCAAATTCCAAGTACAACAAGCCACCGTTAAGTTTTAACGGCAATGACAATGCAGAGACAAGTTTTCGTTTTTGTTAAATTTTGACAAACCATGCCATTTTCGTGTTATTTGTGCAAGAATCTTGATAGGGATCGTGTGTGGGAAATCTTGTATAAGGATGAGCACCAGTAAAAGGAGGCGGTGCTAGCAAAAGCCGAGCAAGAGAAGGAGATGAAAGATATAGTTTAGAGCAGCTGAGTTTCATATGCTTGAGCTAATCAAGAAAAATGAGGAAGATGCATGTTGCATGAAGGAGGTGGAACGGCGTGAGAAGGAGGCTCGTGAGGTGGAGATGCATAGGAAGGGGGAGACAAGGGGCAGACTATGCAAATGCAACCAAAGAAGGTGATGATGGGAAAGGGAAATTGTCCCTTTGGACTCAGTAGAATTCAGTTGTAGTTTTGAGAATATGGTTTGATCTTAATTTTAGTTATATATGTTAACTGCAACATTCGTATGTATCTTAATTTGAGTTATGTTATCTTGTTATGTATCCTATTTACCAGTACTCGAAATAAATGTGAACATAATTATGGAAAACAAAGAGTGGTAGGCTGATAGCGTCTATGACCGCCGCAAACCTATAGACGACATAAGATATTTGAGAGTAAACACGTCATAAGGAATCTAGTTAGTCTGGCCTTGCGCCACCCCCTATCGTAGAAAGACGAAAAGAGTTTTGAGCGCGCGCATCCCTTGGCGCACTCACTTCCACAACAAGCCAATGCTGTAGGTTGCTTCCGCCAAAGGCTATCGCGGGATGTACTATCCACCATTGGCTACGGTGGGAGGAGATGTGTGTCACTAGGTTGCGCTTCTGCCAGGGGCAGTTTTTCCAATCTCGTCATAGAGGTGTTGTTTTGTGAATTCCATTAGGTAGAGGGTCATTATTATATGATTTTCCATGCGACACCCTCTTTCCTGTTGGCAGCCTTGAGTACCTCCCCTAAACCCTAGAGTTCATGTCCTCCTCCACCACAACTCATTGCTCCCGCGACAAACCTAGTTTCTTCTAGGCGACCTGAGTGCCTTCCTCAATGTTGGAGGCCCCGACCTCATGTCCATCTCCATGGCCCTCCTTAATTGGTGTTGACGACTATCGTGCAAACGACAGGCTTGCACTAGGAAGCCCTTATACTGGTGGTGTGTGGGTTTGTGAACGGCGCAGCTACCGCTTTGGCCTTTGACAACATGCACTTATTTGGCGGCCGACATGTATAGATCATATTTCAATAGGACCATGGTAATTGATGGAGGAGCTTAAAATTTTCATTCTCTATTGGATTCCAAAACTCATGCCTCACAATTTTTGTTTTATGTTTTGTAGACAATCTATTCGGTCTAGACACTTGACTCTTTTTCCTAGCAAAATTATGCTTGTTTAGCGAGGCTGAATGGTTTGACTTTCCTTCTCAACAATTTTTTAACCATTAGATTTACCAAGACACAACCCCAATAATAAAATGGAAGATGCATGTACCTTCAAAGATACTGCCCACCCCTTTCTGCAATGTCCAAAGGCTTCTAGGATTTGGCTAGACCACAAACTTTATCGGTTTATCCTAGTACGTGGGACACATATCTCAAGGAGGAGACCATGGGAGAGACAAGACCGGGTGCCAATTTGAGGGAGTTGAAGCTGTCACCGTGAAAGATGATCTGGCGGAGACCGAATCCGAGGCTGGCGTGCCACTAGCGGGACATGACACTGGTGCGCACGATGGTAGTTGCACATCTGATGAAAGAAAGAATAAGGAGTAGTAGGTCGTCGTGGGGGGGGGGGGGGCACTAAGGTTGTCTGCTTCGTTGCATGCGCTATCTGGCTCTGGGTGGAACTCCGACGAGGCCCTAAGCTAATTAACCTCCATCGACTGCCAGATCACAACTCCGATGGAGTGCAAAACCCTAGAATTTTGGACTAGGGTTCTAGCTATTCTTCTAATAGCAGGTGGGATGAAATATACTAGTGGACCAACATTACTCTTTAGAAAATTCAAGGTTCGGCCAACATCCCCCCTTTTGTTCGTTTTGTATTTTGTAAGACATGAGTTGTATATACATAAGGTGCCTGATTTTCTCAATAGGAAGAACCTAGGAAGCTTGTGCTCATTCTCTCAGCTTAGGGCATGCTGTCTGGTGTGTCATCAAGAGGCATCGATGAAAGGGGGTAACATAGGTGGCGATGAGCGCAAGGTCGAACGTAGAGACAAGCTGCGGCGATGAGATCACACATGGTGGTAGATGGTTAATGAGTGACAAGTGGCGGTGATTAGATCACACATGGCAGTAGATGGATATGTGGATGGTGGCAGATATGACAATACTAGAGGTAATTACACTAGTAGGAAAAGCTCGGCGAACAAGCGAATCAATCGTGCCCCCCGCTCAAGGTGTCTAGCGATATCGTCGCTAATCATCCGGAGATTTTGCCCAGTACCAATCTTGGAGATTACCTGCCCGACGATGTACATTATGATGCACTGGAGGTGGACGAACACAAATACCATTACGGGAAGCTTCTCGTGAAAGATGAAAGATCTCTAACAATGATGATGCGAAGATTCCATGATTGGTACATGAAAACCTGCAGAGAGTCTGGGGGGAAGGATACTTTGACGCTGAGAGTTAAAGAGGAGCATGACCTCGTTGGAATTAATCTGTTGTCTGTTCCATTTGAGGATTTCTTCCAGTTTTTCAATCAAAAGGCCCTCGATAAATTAACGGTCACTTGCTACTGTCTATAAGTACTACTTCTGTCATTAAGTCTCTATATATAGCTCAGCTCTTTCATTGCATGTATATATAATTATCCTCACTATATTATGCAGATTGAAGATCGCCAAATTGAAGAAAAGACAAATCGGTGATATTGGGTTCATTAACACAAATCTCATAGATGCATTTACGGTTGAATTTCATGCCAAAGATACCGAGGCCAACTTGCTACGATCGTTGGTAATAAATCAAAACAAAGATATAATACTCTTTTCTTACAACTTCAAGTGAGTGTTACTGTCTTGTGCATATTTAGTTTCCCTTATTAGTCGAGGTTATAGTAATGTAATTGATGAGTTATGCATGCGTGCACAGGTTCCACTATATTCTCCTAGAGATTAAGCTTGAGCAGGGACTAGTAAGCGTCTTAGACTCGAGACGAAAAGATCCCCATGAGTATGCAGACATGACTGAAATGCTCGAGAAGTAAGTTAAATCGATCATTATCGCACCATATCAGCAACTTTGTTCACTTCCTGATATCAAGTAATTGTTTTCTTTGTCTGGCAGGGTTTGGAAAAAATTCACCGCAAAAGCTATAGGACTACCGGGGAAGCTACGATTTACACACCCGAAAGTAAGTACTACTAGCTAGTTCCGCGCATCTCCTAGTGATTCAAGCGCTAGTTTCATCAATAACATTTAGCATGCTTGCTTATCAGTTTGATTGACCTCAATTTCTTGTAAAGTGGTTATGGCAGGAAGCCAGAAATAATTACTGTGAATACTACGTTTGCGAGTCCATCCGCCACACGACCTGTGAGCGGGGCTACTCTAAAAAACAATATGAAGTGCGTAAGCAATAATATTCACAATTTTATTTTATTACCATCATTTGTGTTGAGTTTCATTCATTCATATATATGTATTGACCCCCTTCTTCAAATTAGATGTTTCAGATGCGGGATGAACTCCTAGCACCAGATCACATGCGAGCAATTCAAGAGAAATTGGCGGCATTCTTTCTTGACCACGTGATCAATAAAGATGGAGAATACCATGTGGACCCTGAGTTCATATATAATTAGGGGATTATATTGTAAGAGATCTTATATTGTATATATGTAGCCAGTAGCGTCGGATAGATATACGAAAACTTGTTGTTCGACCAATCTCTCGGAGAAGGAGAGGTCGATATCACTTCTCTCTGTATGTGACAATCTTCTGTACTTAATGGTTTCCTTCATTTGCTTACTAGCTAGCGTGTCGAGTCCTTTCTATACGTACAGTACGTAGCGTCGACCAAGTACGGAGATAAGAGAGAGGACACTTCTCTCTATTAATTAGCTAGCTAACACAATATATGAAACACCTAAATTAACCCTACAAAACCCACCCCTTTAAAAAAAAACCTCAGCTCCTGTCAGCTGCTGATGCGTGGATGCCTTTTGGTCCCGGTTGGTGCTACCAACCGGGACCAAAGGCCCTCCTGCCTGGGCTCGCCGCAGCGGCCATGTGGAGGCCCATCTGTCCCGGTTGGTGTAAGAACCGGGACTAATGGTATAGGGCTTTAGTACCGACCCTTTAGTCCCGGTTCCCCAACCGGGCCAAATGGGCCTTACGAACCGGGACAAATGACCCTTTTTCTACTAGTGTTACACTAGTAGGAAAAGCCTTACAGGTGTAGATAATTAGTGGCGTTAGCCCCAAACGGAACGTCGCTGGTATTTTGGCAAAATGAAATAGAACAAAGGGCAATTGAAACCGCAGGTTTAACATAATAATCAAAGGTTGAGTGCATAGGAACCAATCAATATTTAACTGAGCTCCCTATAAAGAGCTACAATACACTGGCAATACAACATGCACTTGATCAGTTCAGTCCAAGCAACCAAACAAAGTCTTGAGACTAGGTAATTGATTGTTCCGAATGGGAAAAGGATGATGTTCGTTGACTAGAATTCACAAATGTAAGGACGGGAATCATGTCAACTGATAAATATGGCTGCGATGCATTAACCCTCCAAAGGAGACAGATTGAAACCTAGCTCCAGTAAGTATCGCACCGTGCAATTGTATAGTTGCTATATGTGTAACGATTGTTGTCACTGGCAAATAAAATACAATACATGCTGACAGCAGGAACAAATACCAGAGTACATGCTAAACAGAATCTCACTGGAACTAAATAACTTGTGCAAAATTGGATGGCCAATAAAAATCAGCAGATACCACTCCAGCTATATATAGCCTATAAATTTGAATACAGACGCAAAATAGAAGGGTATGTTCAACAGAAGAATGCAAAAGGGAAAATAAGGTAAGGAAGCCCACGCAAAAAATATTGATTTTTCTTATCGCCAACTCTAGTATCCAGCTTATATTTCTATAAAAATGAGGGTGTGGGTACAAAAATACGTATAAATATAGCATGTTAAATTAGCTAATAACCGGGATACATGCACAACTAAACTTTAATTGGGATGTCAGTACGACATTTCAACGTAATCACCCTAAACATGAAAAGCAATAAAAGCTTAGGTTTTGAGAAAACTTCCAAGATTTAACATTTCTATTTCTATTTCATATATATAAGAGCATGCTGATCATGGATGCTGAATAAATACTCACCAGAGCTCTCATAAACATAGCATTCCACTGAAGAATAGGCGCTGCAGATGTCATATATTTTTGTGCTTGCACTATTATTAGATGTGGCCTCCTGTGACAGATGCAGTATCATTTTTTAAGCACTGTCGCACATTTGAGTATTAATTCCAGTAAATCAAACTCATGTTCCTGTCCTTCGAAGCCATTGATTTCCACTTCTTCGAGAGCAGTCAAGGAGATAGTTTGAGATCTCCAGTTTGTGGGTTCACATGGACAGTGTGGCGGGCATTTTCCTTTCAGCTAAAACCAAAAATAAAATTTAAACTACTACTTAATTACACAGTGTAAAATTGAGAAATTATATGAAACAGGCAGGGGAAGACGAATAATTACCAGCGATCTCTCTAGGACGATCTTAAGCCTCTGTAGACCTCTAGAATACGAGTAATCCCGAGGAGATGAAACAGCAGTGCTCCAAAAACATGTCCGGCTTTTAGGAGACGTAGCTCCAAAAGAGAGAAATCAACAACCATGTGCTTCTCTACCTCCTGCGCAAAGTTGTCTTCATTGGAAATAAACCAGCTCTGAAAAAACATTGACAGGATATATATCATTTGTACAATTCAGTGGAGTGAACTATCCATCTATCTATTACTGTATGTACTAAAAGCACAATAATACAGCAGAAACAAGAGAGATTTGCTAGAAATTATCACAAAAATGCAAAACATCAGGTCGTCGCTAGGTAAAATTTCGTATGTAAACATACTTGTCTTTTTGAGTCTGCATGCTAGCTTGCTAGTTCCGATAAATTGAGTAAATTGAGCATGAGTGGAGTGTGGATACATACATGGGATGCATGAACGTGGAGCGAATGAAGCTGTTCCTGTCTCTCTCCTGTGTGTACCCACAACCTCCCGAGTCTCCAAGGACCAAACTGGACAATGCTCCCGGCCTCGAAATACCACCACTCCCACGACACCTTCCCCAGCATTGGCGCCGAGACGGAGATGCCGCTGACCACCTTGTAAGCGCCTACAGACACCGTCAATCGCTGCAGCAGAGGGGCGACGATGTCGACTGCATCTGTGTGTAGTATGCGGGTTTCAAGGAAAAGTTCCTGCAGCGATGGCAAGTGGAGTGAGATCAAGCCATTCTGGACAAGCCCGAAGCCATCGTTGACAAACTTGAGGCTGAGCACGCGGAGGTGCGGGCATCGTGGGAGCAAGCTGTGGAGGCCGCCCAGGCCGTAGGAGATGGACAGCGTCCGGAGTGCGGTGAACTCGCCGTCGGGGCAGTAGAAGAGAAGCCTTTCCAGCATCAGGGATTTGGTCCGCCGGAAGCACGGCAGCCGCACGAGGTTCGGCCCGCCTTCAGATTCGATGCTCCACGGGAAGCTGAGGACGATCTCCTCCGGCTGCAGCCGCACGGCAGCGCGGAGCAGCCTGCTGGCCGTGGCGCCCACGGGCCAGGGATGCCTGCTGGCGTTAGGGACGCGGACTTCCAGGAGGGAGACCGCGGCCGGGGGGCCACGGACACGGCCGACCACGGCGGCAATCGACGGCCGAGATGCGTCCAGAGATCGCGCCACCGGCGGGAGAGGACGCTGGTGCGCGCGGCCGTGACAGCGCATCCCATGAGGGCGAGAATGAGGAGGAGGAGCTCCTGCGGGAGGGAGCTGATGAGATCCGGTTCGCCGCCGTCGCCGCTTGGGCTACAGAGCTGCGGCTGCGCAAAACGCAGGCGACGCCCGGGGCTCAGCTCCATCGGAGCAGCACCACCAATCTGCGCGGATGAACGGAGGGGACGACGCCCGGATCTTGACTCCATGGAAGGGAAGGCAGTGTCGCCAAGCAAAACCAAAGCCCACGGTTCCCCCCCCTTTTGAAACTGAAACCCCGGTGTTTGGGTCCCCACCCAGCTTTTCAGCCGACCATCTTTATCATATACACTTTTTCTTTTCAGCCGAGCATTTCCAAATAATCTCGAATTCCAATGTAACATTTCAGGAGCAAAACATTGTCATCGGAGGCCTTAGGTAAAATGAAGGCTGACCCTTTTCATTCAAACCAACAGAGAAACGACTCGAGTCCCGCGCAAACGTTCCCGAGCAACCTACCAAATATGTTCGCTTTTGGTGGAAACCTGGGAGAACCATACCATTTTTTTCTTCTTAATTTGTACCCGCTCCGCCGATGAAACTGACAAAACTACGTCCACTACATGTAATTGGCAAAAATGGCATGACAAAAGTGTGACCAGGCGATATGTATCTCCTCCCTGTAAAGGAAGCCACTTCCCTCCGTAGATCGGGGTTGAATGCGGCAGTCCATGGGCCACAAGCGGCGCCGGCTCGAAGCACACCAGTAGATGGCTCTTTCCACGATAAGGGTTGGCAGAAGTACCATATCATTCGGGTGTGAGGAACTGGATCAGGGTTGAATGCGACAGTCCAGGGCTTGGCATGGAGGCGCCCCGATCCGTCCTCCCCAAGCAGCCCGCCCTCCCCCACCCCCCTCCCACACACACACATTATTGTCCCCATCGCATTGCCCAGAGCACACCACCCGTGAGGCTAGGTGGTGGTAGACGGCCATCCGGCGACCGCATTGACAAGCACACCCATTCCCTCATGTGATCGACTTCTCTATTTTATTCTCTATGCAAGATCCACTTGGATTAATACCACCTAATTTGGATAAGTTACATGCATCACTTAATTAGTTTGAAAATCCACATTTTCTCACCAGGTGTTGCCTTGCTAGAACATCTAGTTGTAAATCCCTCTACATGCAAGGCTGAAATTTTGATAAGGAAATTTGCAATTTATTCCATAAAAACACCTTATCACCTTTTGGCAATTTGTACATTAGTTCATTCTTCACCTCATTGCCAAAGGGTTTAGGATTTATCCTAACCATATTTGTCATTGTCAAAGATGACAAATGCCAAAGGGGTTAGGCTTTACCCTAACCATATTTGTCTTCGTCGATGACGACAAGTGACAAAGGGTTTTGGATTTACCCTAACCATATTTGTCATCATCGACCACGACCAATGCCAAAAGGTTTAGGCTTTACACTAACAATATTTGTCATCTTCAACGACGAATAATGCTAAAGGGTTTTGGATTACCCTAACCATATGCCAAATGCATAATTAATCATTCATCATTCATCAACAAGCAAGATCATCATGCCAAACGCATCATTCATCAACACGAAGATCATCATGCCAAATGTATTAGTTATCAATGATGACAAATGCATTATTCATCAATTAGTCCGTTCATCCATCCATCCTCAGTACAAATGATTTAACAGTTCAACACTAAAAGTTCAATAGGTTCAACACTCACAGCTCAACAGACATGACTTAACAATTTAATAAACACTCAAAGTTCCACTGAGATGACATAATAGTTCAATTAAAAACAAACTGATTGTTTCCACTAGTTGTCAAATGCTACACCATCCTTGATGTCTTCTTCTTGATCCTCTTCTCTATAGGACCAGCACAAACACCTCTTGATGAACTAGGTCCATCTGCCCTTGGAGCAGAATATGGTGTTATGCCACTCATTGTACTAATAGCACTTTGAGAAGAAGATGATCTTAGGGGCCTTGGAGGAGGAGCTGACCAGTAGCATTGAGTTGATCAACAACGACTTCCTTTGGAGTGATACTTGAAGGATACTTGGGCTTGAATGTCACTGCCCTAGAATAATGTTTGTATTTAGTTGCATCAGAGGCATTCATGCATCATATTAATCTTCTGAAATTTGAATTGAGGGGATTCTCTAAGCCTCAAAATTAAATAAAGGGCAAGAACCCTAAAAATTTCATTCAATGAACCCAAAACACCCTTCATTAATGTTTCATAATTTTGGCAAGGGTTTGGATCCAAACTGAAAATAGTGAACATTTTTAAGGAATATATTGGGCACTGGATTTAAATCATCATTGTATTTCAATTTGGATTTGTATTCATAACATAGAGGATATATTTTCAAATAACTTTGAAATATTTTATGTCCATTTGGAAAATTCCATTTAGCAACATAAAAAATATATTCAAAGGGCTTTTGGCATTGTTTTGAAATTGAAATAGTGGCAAAAGAAAAATAAAGAAACAAAACAGAAATAAAATATAGAGAAGGACAGAACTTACCTGTAGCTTACCTCGGCCCAGTAGCCAGGCGGCCCTGCCCACCAGTGCCGACACCGTCTCCCACCTCGCGCCAGAAGGACGCGAGGTGTGTGGTCGCCGCGCACGCACACACAAGCCACCTCCTACCTGCTTACTGCCTCCTGGACATTGCTATGGACGCCACACCCCCTGGCCCTCTCTTTCTCTCTCCCGTGTCTTTCCTCTCCTCTAGCCCGCTCTCCCGCAGCCGCCATGAGCACCCGAGAGCGCTGCTCAGCGTGGGGCAAGGACACCAACGGGTAAGTCCGGATGGCTGTCGACGGGAAAGTTAATTACATGTAGGATATTTTCATTACAAATAGAAATGTAACTATAAATGATATTTAAGTCATCGACATCACCAACACTCCGTTCATCATGGGGATCATCATCAACGTCGTCATCTTCACCATCACCCTCTCTATCATCATCCATCTCCAACCCTGGCTTTCAATCTATGAACTATTACCCTAGATCAGTTGTTGCGATAACTTCCCGGTGTTAATTGTTGTTGTGTAGATGGTGCTTAGTGATTTGCTGGTAAAGCATTGTAAGATTGGTATTAATATCATTACCCCACTAATCATGATTCATATGATGCCTTATGAGTAGTCTGTTACATTCTTGAGGACTTTGGAGAAACCTTATTGCTAGTAACCATGAGAAATTGAGTAAAGGTCAGTGTGTTGATATTATGTTGTGTTGTAATTCTCTACTGGTGATGTGCAAACCTCTATTGCATATCACTTCACCTTTCTCGTCCTAGAAGAGAGCATTATGTGATAAATTTTCTTAGGACGGATGGCTGGAGTGATAAATATTAGTGTGTCCTAAGTTTGTGAATTACTCCCTCTGTGGTACTATGTAAGACGTTTTTGCAAGCTATGTTAGTTTGCAAAAACATCGTATATTATGGGATGGAGGGAGTATTTCATAAGGAGTAATCAGGGATCCAATATTTTAATGATGGTTAGATGTTATGTTAGTTATTCTCCTGTATTTGTGGATGCTTGCATGGATGGTATAATCAGAAGTATGTATTTTGTGTAAGTAAGAACAATATATAAGTTCGGCTTCACCACACAACACTTATCAAAGCAATGGAAGTTAGTATTACTAGAACTAGGTGAAAACATCATGTCATCCTCGAGAATGATTTGATCCATATAAGTAATATCACCAGCTTGTCCTTAGCACAATTAAGAATTGGGCCACATGCTGCACATTTACACTTTTATTGCAATCTAGATTCTCTCATTTATTCTCTTGATCAAACAAACATACAAATAGTCTTGCAACTTTTTTAGTGTTTTCTTTCTATCAACCAATTTCTTCTACTCCTCATTGGGTTTGACACCCTACTTACCGAAAGGATCTAGAATTGATCCTCTATATATGTGGGTTATTTTCCATAGAATATTAGAGTTGGCGGGGTATGACGTTTTTCATGTGTACAAATTATATGAATGACCCCCCCCCCCCACCCGACCAACTTCCAAGTACAAAAATCCAGCACTAAGTTTTAGCGACAATGACAATGGCAAGACAAGTTTTTGTTTCTGTTAATTTTTGTAGTAACCATACCAATTTTGTGTTAATTTTTTTGCGAGAATCATGATGGGGGTGATCCTGTGTTGGAAAATCTTGTATAAGGGCGAGCGCCGGTAAAAGGTGGCGGTGCTAGCAAGCGGAGCAAGAGAGGTAGTTGCAAGATGTAGTCTAGAGCAACTGAATTTCATGCATAAGCTAATCAAGAAAAATGAGGCCATGTTGCATGAAGGAGGTGGAACGTCACAAGAAGGAGGCTCGTGAGGCGGATATGCATCGGAAGGAGGGGATAGGGGCCACACTATGCAAATGCAACAGAAGAAGGTGAAAATGGTAAATGGAAGTTGTCCTTTTTAACTCAGTAGAATTCCGTTGTATTTTTGAGCATTTTGTTCAATCTTAATTTTAGGTATATGTTTTAATTTCAACATTCGTATGTATCTTAATTTGAGTTATGGTATCTCATAATGTATCCTATTTTCCAGTACTCAAAATAAATGTGAGCATAATTATAGAAAACAAATAGTGGTTGTGTCTAAGACCGCCACAAATCTGCAGATGACATCCCATATCCGAGAATAAACACGTCATAGGGAATCTAGATTTTGTGGCCTTCCGCCACCCCCTATGGCAACAAAAAGAGTTTTGAGCGTGCGTGTCTGCTGGAGCACCCGCTTTCGCAACAAGCCAGGAAAGCAGGTTGCTTCTGCCAAATGATATGACGGGAAGTACTATCCGCCATTGGCTATGGCGGGAGGGGACATGTGTCACTTGGTTGCGCTTCTGTCAGTGTCATTTTTGCCAATCTCGTCGATAGAGGTGTTGTTTTGTAAATTCCATTGGGTAGAGGGGCATTATTATACGAGTTTCCATACAACATGCTCTTTCTTGTCGGCCGCCTTGGGTGCCTTACTAAACCCTAGAGTTCATGTTCTCCTCCACCACAACTCGCCGCTGCCCCAACAAACCCAGTTTCCTCTAGGCAACCTAAGTGGCTTCCTAAACGTTGGAGGCCTCGACCTCAAGTCCACCTCCATGGCCCTCCTTAATCGGCGTTGACGACTATCATGCAAACGATGATCTTGCACTAGGAAGCCTTTCTATTGGTGGCTTGTGCGTTTGCAAGCGGCGCAACCGTGGCTTTAGCCATTGACAAGAGGCACTTGTTTGGCGGCAGGCATGTATATATCATATTTTCATAGGACCGTGGTAATTGATGGGGGAGCTTATAGTTGTCATTCTTTATTTGATCCCAAACTGACGCCTCCTCATTTTTGTGGTCTAGACACTTGACTCATTTTTCCTTGTAAAATTATGCTTATTTGGGGAGGCTGAAAGGTTCGACTTTCCTTCTCAACAAAAGAGTTCTAACCATTAGATTTACCAAGATACAACTCCAGCAATAAAATGGAAGATGCATGTAGCTCCAAAGCTACCGCAATGTCTGAACACTTCTTGGATTTGGCTAGCCCTCAGAATTGAACCAACTATGTGGGGCACATATCTTGAGGAGGGAACCACAGGAGAGACACGACCAAGCGCCAATTTGAGGGAGTAGAAGATGCCGCTGCGAAAGATGACCTGGCGAAGGCTGACCCAGAGACCGCCATGCCACTAGCGGGATAGGACTTACCATAATTCAGAGGGCATCTTATTAAAATTTCCTGTTGGCAGCCTCTTTCCTGTTGGCAGCCTTGAGTACCTCCCCTAAACCCTAGAGTTCATGTCCTCCTCCACCACAACTCATTGCTCCCGCGACAAACCTAGTTTCTTCTAGGCGACCTGAGTGCCTTCCTCAATGTTGGAGGCCCCGACCTCATGTCCATCTCCATGGCCCTCCTTAATTGGTGTTGACGACTATCGTGCAAACGACAGGCTTGCACTAGGAAGCCCTTATACTGGTGGTGTGTGGGTTTGTGAACGGCGCAGCTACCGCTTTGGCCTTTGACAACATGCACTTATTTGGCGGCCGACATGTATAGATCATATTTCAATAGGACCATGGTAATTGATGGAGGAGCTTAAAATTTTCATTCTCTATTGGATTCCAAAACTCATGCCTCACAATTTTTGTTTTATGTTTTGTAGACAATCTATTCGGTCTAGACACTTGACTCTTTTTCCTAGCAAAATTATGCTTGTTTAGCGAGGCTGAATGGTTTGACTTTCCTTCTCAACAATTTTTTAACCATTAGATTTACCAAGACACAACCCCAATAATAAAATGGAAGATGCATGTACCTTCAAAGATACTGCCCACCCCTTTCTGCAATGTCCAAAGGCTTCTAGGATTTGGCTAGACCACAAACTTTATCGGTTTATCCTAGTACGTGGGACACATATCTCAAGGAGGAGACCATGGGAGAGACAAGACCGGGTGCCAATTTGAGGGAGTTGAAGCTGTCACCGTGAAAGATGATCTGGCGGAGACCGAATCCGAGGCTGGCGTGCCACTAGCGGGACATGACACTGGTGCGCACGATGGTAGTTGCACATCTGATGAAAGAAAGAATAAGGAGTAGTAGGTCGTCGTGGGGGGGGGGGGGCACTAAGGTTGTCTGCTTCGTTGCATGCGCTATCTGGCTCTGGGTGGAACTCCGACGAGGCCCTAAGCTAATTAACCTCCATCGACTGCTAGATCACAACTCCGATGGAGTGCAAAACCCTAGAATTTTGGACTAGGGTTCTAGCTATTCTTCTAATAGCAGGTGGGATGAAATATACTAGTGGACCAACATTACTCTTTAGAAAATTCAAGGTTCGGCCAACATCCCCCCTTTTGTTCGTTTTGTATTTTGTAAGACATGAGTTGTATATACATAAGGTGCCTGATTTTCTCAATAGGAAGAACCTAGGAAGCTTGTGCTCATTCTCTCAGCTTAGGGCATGCTGTCTGGTGTGTCATCAAGAGGCATCGATGAAAGGGGGTAACATAGGTGGCGATGAGCGCAAGGTCGAACGTAGCGACAAGCTGCGGCGATGAGATCACACATGGTGGTAGATGGTTAATGAGTGACAAGTGGCGGTGATTAGATCACACATGGCAGTAGATGGATATGTGGATGGTGGCAGATATGACAATACTAGAGGTAATTACACTAGTAGGAAAAGCTCGGCGAACAAGCGAATCAATCGTGCCCCCCGCTCAAGGTGTCTAGCGATATCGTCGCTAATCATCCGGAGATTTTGCCCAGTACCAATCTTGGAGATTACCTGCCCGACGATGTACATTATGATGCACTGGAGGTGGACGAACACAAATACCATTACGGGAAGCTTCTCGTGAAAGATGAAAGATCTCTAACAATGATGATGCGAAGATTCCATGATTGGTACATGAAAACCTGCAGAGAGTCTGGGGGGAAGGATACTTTGACGCTGAGAGTTAAAGAGGAGCATGACCTCGTTGGAATTAATCTGTTGTCTGTTCCATTTGAGGATTTCTTCCAGTTTTTCAATCAAAAGGCCCTCGATAAATTAACGGTCACTTGCTACTGTCTATAAGTACTACTTCTGTCATTAAGTCTCTATATATAGCTCAGCTCTTTCATTGCATGTATATATAATTATCCTCACTATATTATGCAGATTGAAGATCGCCAAATTGAAGAAAAGACAAATCGGTGATATTGGGTTCATTAACACAAATCTCATAGATGCATTTACGGTTGAATTTCATGCCAAAGATACCGAGGCCAACTTGCTACGATCGTTGGTAATAAATCAAAACAAAGATATAATACTCTTTTCTTACAACTTCAAGTGAGTGTTACTGTCTTGTGCATATTTAGTTTCCCTTATTAGTCGAGGTTATAGTAATGTAATTGATGAGTTATGCATGCGTGCACAGGTTCCACTATATTCTCCTAGAGATTAAGCTTGAGCAGGGACTAGTAAGCGTCTTAGACTCGAGACGAAAAGATCCCCATGAGTATGCAGACATGACTGAAATGCTCGAGAAGTAAGTTAAATCGATCATTATCGCACCATATCAGCAACTTTGTTCACTTCCTGATATCAAGTAATTGTTTTCTTTGTCTGGCAGGGTTTGGAAAAAATTCACCGCAAAAGCTATAGGACTACCGGGGAAGCTACGATTTACACACCCGAAAGTAAGTACTACTAGCTAGTTCCGCGCATCTCCTAGTGATTCAAGCGCTAGTTTCATCAATAACATTTAGCATGCTTGCTTATCAGTTTGATTGACCTCAATTTCTTGTAAAGTGGTTATGGCAGGAAGCCAGAAATAATTACTGTGAATACTACGTTTGCGAGTCCATCCGCCACACGACCTGTGAGCGGGGCTACTCTAAAAAACAATATGAAGTGCGTAAGCAATAATATTCACAATTTTATTTTATTACCATCATTTGTGTTGAGTTTCATTCATTCATATATATGTATTGACCCCCTTCTTCAAATTAGATGTTTCAGATGCGGGATGAACTCCTAGCACCAGATCACATGCGAGCAATTCAAGAGAAATTGGCGGCATTCTTTCTTGACCACGTGATCAATAAAGATGGAGAATACCATGTGGACCCTGAGTTCATATATAATTAGGGGATTATATTGTAAGAGATCTTATATTGTATATATGTAGCCAGTAGCGTCGGATAGATATACGAAAACTTGTTGTTCGACCAATCTCTCGGAGAAGGAGAGGTCGATATCACTTCTCTCTGTATGTGACAATCTTCTGTACTTAATGGTTTCCTTCATTTGCTTACTAGCTAGCGTGTCGAGTCCTTTCTATACGTACAGTACGTAGCGTCGACCAAGTACGGAGATAAGAGAGAGGACACTTCTCTCTATTAATTAGCTAGCTAACACAATATATGAAACACCTAAATTAACCCTACAAAACCCACCCCTTTAAAAAAAAACCTCAGCTCCTGTCAGCTGCTGACGCGTGGATGCCTTTTGGTCCCGGTTGGTGCTACCAACCGGGACCAAAGGCCCTCCTGCCTGGGCTCGCCGCAGCGGCCATGTGGAGGCCCATCTGTCCCGGTTGGTGTAAGAACCGGGACTAATGGTATAGGGCTTTAGTACCGACCCTTTAGTCCCGGTTCCCGAACCGGGCCAAATGGGCCTTACGAACCGGGACAAATGACCCTTTTTCTACTAGTGTTACACTAGTAGGAAAAGCCTTACAGGTGTAGATAATTAGTGGCGTTAGCCCCAAACGGAACGTCGCTGGTATTTTGGCAAAATGAAATAGAACAAAGGGCAATTGAAACCGCAGGTTTAACATAATAATCAAAGGTTGAGTGCATAGGAACCAATCAATATTTAACTGAGCTCCCTATAAAGAGCTACAATACACTGGCAATACAACATGCACTTGATCAGTTCAGTCCAAGCAACCAAACAAAGTCTTGAGACTAGGTAATTGATTGTTCCGAATGGGAAAAGGATGATGTTCGTTGACTAGAATTCACAAATGTAAGGACGGGAATCATGTCAACTGATAAATATGGCTGCGATGCATTAACCCTCCAAAGGAGACAGATTGAAACCTAGCTCCAGTAAGTATCGCACCGTGCAATTGTATAGTTGCTATATGTGTAACGATTGTTGTCACTGGCAAATAAAATACAATACATGCAGACAGCAGGAACAAATACCAGAGTACATGCTAAACAGAATCTCACTGGAACTAAATAACTTGTGCAAAATTGGATGGCCAATAAAAATCAGCAGATACCACTCCAGCTATATATAGCCTATAAATTTGAATACAGACGCAAAATAGAAGGGTATGTTCAACAGAAGAATGCAAAAGGGAAAATAAGGTAAGGAAGCCCACGCAAAAAATATTGATTTTTCTTATCGCCAACTCTAGTATCCAGCTTATATTTCTATAAAAATGAGGGTGTGGGTACAAAAATACGTATAAATATAGCATGTTAAATTAGCTAATAACCGGGATACATGCACAACTAAACTTTAATTGGGATGTCAGTATGACATTTCAACGTAATCACCCTAAACATGAAAAGCAATAAAAGCTTAGGTTTTGAGAAAACTTCCAAGATTTAACATTTCTATTTCTATTTCATATATATATAAGAGCATGCTGATCATGGATGCTGAATAAATACTCACCAGAGCTCTCATAAACATAGCATTCCACTGAAGAATAGGCGCTGCAGATGTCATATATTTTTGTGCTTGCACTATTATTAGATGTGGCCTCCTGTGACAGATGCAGTATCATTTTTTAAGCACTGTCGCACATTTGAGTATTAATTCCAGTAAATCAAACTCATGTTCCTGTCCTTCGAAGCCATTGATTTCCACTTCTTCGAGAGCAGTCAAGGAGATAGTTTGAGATCTCCAGTTTGTGGGTTCACATGGACAGTGTGGCGGGCATTTTCCTTTCAGCTAAAACCAAAAATAAAATTTAAACTACTACTTAATTACACAGTGTAAAATTGAGAAATTATATGAAACAGGCAGGGGAAGACGAATAATTACCAGCGATCTCTCTAGGACGATCTTAAGCCTCTGTAGACCTCTAGAAATACGAGTAATCCCGAGGAGATGAAACAGCAGTGCTCCAAAAACATGTCCGGCTTTTAGGAGACGTAGCTCCAAAAGAGAGAAATCAACAACCATGTGCTTCTCTACCTCCTGCGCAAAGTTGTCTTCATTGGAAATAAACCAGCTCTGAAAAAACATTGACAGGATATATATCATTTGTACAATTCAGTGGAGTGAACTATCCATCTATCTATTACTGTATGTACTAAAAGCACAATAATACAGCAGAAACAAGAGAGATTTGCTAGAAATTATCACAAAAATGCAAAACATCAGGTCGTCGCTAGGTAAAATTTCGTATGTAAACATACTTGTCTTTTTGAGTCTGCATGCTAGCTTGCTAGTTCCGATAAATTGAGTAAATTGAGCATGAGTGGAGTGTGGATACATACATGGGATGCATGAACGTGGAGCGAATGAAGCTGTTCCTGTCTCTCTCCTGTGTGTACCCACAACCTCCCGAGTCTCCAAGGACCAAACTGGACAATGCTCCCGGCCTCGAAATACCACCACTCCCACGACACCTTCCCCAGCATTGGCGCCGAGACGGAGATGCCGCTGACCACCTTGTAAGCGCCTACAGACACCGTCAATCGCTGCAGCAGAGGGGCGACGATGTCGACTGCATCTGTGTGTAGTATGCGGGTTTCAAGGAAAAGTTCCTGCAGCGATGGCAAGTGGAGTGAGATCAAGCCATTCTGGACAAGCCCGAAGCCATCGTTGACAAACTTGAGGCTGAGCACGCGGAGGTGCGGGCATCGTGGGAGCAAGCTGTGGAGGCCGCCCAGGCCGTAGGAGATGGACAGCGTCCGGAGTGCGGTGAACTCGCCGTCGGGGCAGTAGAAGAGAAGCCTTTCCAGCATCAGGGATTTGGTCCGCCGGAAGCACGGCAGCCGCACGAGGTTCGGCCCGCCTTCAGATTCGATGCTCCACGGGAAGCTGAGGACGATCTCCTCCGGCTGCAGCCGCACGGCAGCGCGGAGCAGCCTGCTGGCCGTGGCGCCCACGGGCCAGGGATGCCTGCTGGCGTTAGGGACGCGGACTTCCAGGAGGGAGACCGCGGCCGGGGGGCCACGGACACGGCCGACCGCGGCGGCAATCGACGGCCGAGATGCGTCCAGAGATCGCGCCACCGGCGGGAGAGGACGCTGGTGCGCGCAGCCGTGACAGCGCATCCCATGAGGGCGAGAATGAGGAGGAGGAGCTCCTGCGGGAGGGAGCTGATGAGATCCGGTTCGCCGCCGTCGCCGCTTGGGCTACAGAGCTGCGGCTGCGCAAAACGCAGGCGACGCCCGGGGCTCAGCTCCATCGGAGCAGCACCACCAATCTGCGCGGATGAACGGAGGGGACGACGCCCGGATCTTGACTCCATGGAAGGGAAGGCAGTGTCGCCAAGCAAAACCAAAGCCCACGGTTCCCCCCCCCTTTTGAAACTGAAACCCCGGTGTTTGGGTCCCCACCCAGCTTTTCAGCCGACCATCTTTATCATATACACTTTTTCTTTTCAGCCGAGCATTTCCAAATAATCTCGAATTCCAATGTAACATTTCAGGAGCAAAACATTGTCATCGGAGGCCTTAGGTAAAATGAAGGCTGACCCTTTTCATTCAAACCAACAGAGAAACGACTCGAGTCCCGCGCAAACGTTCCCGAGCAACCTACCAAATATGTTCGCTTTTGGTGGAAACCTGGGAGAACCATACCATTTTTTTCTTCTTAATTTGTACCCGCTCCGCCGATGAAACTGACAAAACTACGTCCACTACATGTAATTGGCAAAAATGGCATGACAAAAGTGTGACCAGGCGATATGTATCTCCTCCCTGTAAAGGAAGCCACTTCCCTCCGTAGATCGGGGTTGAATGCGGCAGTCCATGGGCCACAAGCGGCGCCGGCTCGAAGCACACCAGTAGATGGCTCTTTCCACGATAAGGGTTGGCAGAAGTACCATATCATTCGGGTGTGAGGAACTGGATCAGGGTTGAATGCGACAGTCCAGGGCTTGGCATGGAGGCGCCCCGATCCGTCCTCCCCAAGCAGCCCGCCCTCCCCCACCCCCCTCCCACACACACACATTATTGTCCCCATCGCATTGCCCAGAGCACACCACCCGTGAGGCTAGGTGGTGGTAGACGGCCATCCGGCGACCGCATTGACAAGCACACCCATTCCCTCATGTGATCGACTTCTCTATTTTATTCTCTATGCAAGATCCACTTGGATTAATACCACCTAATTTGGATAAGTTACATGCATCACTTAATTAGTTTGAAAATCCACATTTTCTCACCAGGTGTTGCCTTGCTAGAACATCTAGTTGTAAATCCCTCTACATGCAAGGCTGAAATTTTGATAAGGAAATTTGCAATTTATTCGATAAAAACACCTTATCACCTTTTGGCACTTTGTACATTAGTTCATTCTTCACCTCATTGCCAAAGGGTTTAGGATTTATCCTAACCATATTTGTCATTGTCAAAGACGACAAGTGCCAAAGGGGTTAGGCTTTACCCTAACCATATTTGTCTTCGTCGATGACGACAAGTGACAAAGGGTTTTGGATTTACCCTAACCATATTTGTCATCATCGACGACGACCAATGCCAAAAGGTTTAGGCTTTACACTAACAATATTTGTCATCTTCAACGACGAATAATGCTAAAGGGTTTTGGATTACCCTAACCATATGCCAAATGCATAATTAATCATTCATCATTCATCAACAAGCAAGATCATCATGCCAAACGCATCATTCATCAACACGAAGATCATCATGCCAAATGTATTAGTTATCAATGATGACAAATGCATTATTCATCAATTAGTCCGTTCATCCATCCATCCTCAGTACAAATGATTTAACAGTTCAACACTAAAAGTTCAATAGGTTCAACACTCACAGCTCAACAGACATGACTTAACAATTTAATAAACACTCAAAGTTCCACTGAGATGACATAATAGTTCAATTAAAAACAAACTGATTGTTTCCACTAGTTGTCAAATGCTACACCATCCTT